>NW_027141722.1:3900000-4200000 GCF_036365525.1 Heterodontus francisci
CCAAGTAACAAAGACATACACTGACAACAATTCACAAAGACACAAACTGACACCCAGTAACAAAGACATACACTGACACCAAGTCACAAAGACATACACTGATACCCAGTAAAACAGACGTACACTTACACCAAGTAATACAGACATCCACTGACACCAAGTAACAAAGATATACACTGATACCCAGTAGCACAGACACACACTTACACCAAGTAACAAAGACAGACACTGATACCCAGTAACACAGACAGACACTTACACCAATTAACAAAGACATACACTGACACCCAGTAACAAAGACATGCACTGACACCCAGTAACACAGACACACACGGACACCAAGTAACAAAGACACACACTTACACCAAGTAACACAGACACACACTGACACCCAGTAACAAAGACACACACTTACACCAAGTAAAACAGACATACACTGACACCAAGTAACAAAGACATACACTGATAACCAGTAACACAGGGACACACTCACACCAAGTAACACAGACATACACTGACACCAGGTAACAAAGGCATACACTGACACCAAGTAACAAAGACATACACTTACACCAAGTAACAAAGACACACACTTACACCAAGTAACACAGACATACACTGACACCAAGTAACAAAGACAGACAATTACACCAAGTAACAAAGACATACACTTACACCAAGTATTTTGTCATACACTGACACCAAGTAACAAAGACAGACACTGATACCCAGTAACACAGGCACACACTTACACCAAGTAAGAAAGACATACACTGACACCAAGTAACAAAGACATAAACTGACACCCAGTAACACAGACACACACGGACTCCAAGTAACAACGACACACACTTACACCAAGTAACACAGACATACACTGACACCAAGTAACAAAGACAGACAATTACACCAAGTAACAAAGACATACACTTACACCAAGTATTTTGACATACACTGACACCAAGTAACAAAGACCTACACTGATACCCAGTAACACAGACACACACTGACACCAAGTAACAAAGACATACACTGACAACAAGTCACAAAGTCACACACTGACACCCAGTAACAAAGACATAAACTGACACCAAGCCACAAAGACATACACTGATACCCAGGAACACAGACACAAACTTACACCAAGTAACACAGACACACACATACACCAAGTAACAAAGACATACACTTACACCAAGTAACAAAGACAGACACTGACACCCAGTAACACAGACACACACTTACACCAAGTAACAAAGACATACACTGAAACACAGTAACACAAACAAACACACACGGGCACCCAGTAACACAGAGAAGCACTAATAAACAGTAACGATCACATACACTGACACCAAGTAACACAGACATACACTGACACCAGGTAACAAAGACAGACAATTACACCAAGTAACAAAGACATACACTTACACCAAGTATTTTGACATACACTGACACCAAGTAACAAAGACATACACTGATACGCAGTAACACAGACATACACTTACACCATGTAACAAAGACATACACTGACACCAAGTCACAAAGACACACACTGACACCCAGTAACAAAGACATACACTGACACCAAGTCACAAAGACATACACTGATACCCAGTAACACATTCAAACAGTTACAACAAGTAACACAGACATACACTGACACCAAGTAACAAAGACATACACTGATACTCAGTAACACAGACACACACTTACACCTAGTAACAAAGACATACACTGATACCCAGTAACACAGACAGACACTTACACCAATTAACAAAGACATACACTGACACCCAGTAACAAAGACATGCACTGACACCCAGTAACACAGACACACACGGACACCAAGTAACAAAGACACACACTTACACCAAGTAACACAGACACACACTGACACCCAGTAACAAAGACACACACTTACACCAAGTAAAACAGACATACACTGACACCAAGTAACAAAGACATACACTGATACCCAGTAACACAGGCACACACTCACACCAAGTAACACAGACATACACTGACACCAGGTAACAAAGGCATACACTGACACCAAGTAACAAAGACATACACTTACACCAAGTAACAAAGACACACACTTACACCAAGTAACACAGACATACACTGACACCAAGTAACAAAGACAGACAATTACACCAAGTAAAACAGACATACACTGACACCAAGTAACAAAGACATACACTGATACCCAGTAACACAGGCACACACTCACACCAAGTAACACAGACATACACTGACACCAGGTAACAAAGGCATACACTGACACCAAGTAACAAAGACATACACTTACACCAAGTAACAAAGACACACACTTACACCAAGTAACACAGACATACACTGACACCAAGTAACAAAGACAGACAATTACACCAAGTAACAAAGACATACACTTACACCAAGTATTTTGACATACAATGACACCAAGTAACAAAGACCTACACTGATACCCAGTAACACAGACACACACTGACACCAAGTAACACAGACATACACTGACAACAAGTCACAAAGTCACACACTGACACCCAGTAACAAAGACATAAACTGACACCAAGCCACAAAGACATACACTGATACCCAGAAACACAGACACAAACTTACACCAAGTAACACAGACACACACTTACACCAAGTAACAAAGACATACACTTACACCAAGTAACAAAGACAGACACTGACACCCAGTAACACAGACACACACTTACACCAAGTAACAAAGACATACACTGAAACACAGTAACACAAACAAACACACACTGGCACCCAGTAACACAGAGAAGCACTAATAAACAGCAACGAAGACATACACTGACACCAAGTAACACAGACATACACTGACACCAGGTAACAAAGACAGACAATTACACCAAGTAACAAAGACATACACTTACACCAAATATTTTGACATACACTGACACCAAGTAACAAAGACATACACTGATACCCAGTAACACAGACATACACTTACACCAAGTAACAAAGACTTACACTGACACCAAGTCACAAAGACACACACTGACACCCAGTAACAAAGACATACACTGACACCAAGTCACAAAGACATACACTGATACACAGTAACACATTCACACAGTTACAACAAGTAACACAGACATACACTGACACCAAGTAACAAAGACATACACTGATACCCAGTAACACAGACACACACTTACACCAAGTAACAAAGACATACACAGATACCCAGTAACAAAGACATGCACTGACACCCAGTAACACAGACACAAACGGACACCAAGTAACAAAGACACACACTTACACCAAGTAAAACAGACATACACTGACACCAAGTAACAAAGACATACACTGATACCCAGTAACACAGGCACACACTCACACCAAGTAACACAGACATACACTGACACCAGGTAACAAAGACACACACTTACACCAAGTAACACAGACACACACTGACACCCAGTAACACAGGCACACACTTACACCAAGTAACACAGACATACACTGACACCAAGTAACAAAGACATACACTGACAAGAAATAACAAAGACATCCACTTACACCAAGTAACAAAGACACACACTTACACCAAGTAACACAGACATACACTGACACCAAGTTACAAAGACAGACAATTACACCAAGTAACAAAGACATGCACTGAGCCCCAGTAACACAGACACACACTTACACCAATTCACAAAGACACAAACTGACACCCAGTAACAAAGACATACACTGACACCAAGTCACAAAGACATACACTGATACCCAGTAACACAGACGTACACTTACACCAAGTAATACAGACATCCACTGACACCAAGTAACAAAGATATACACTGATAACCAGTAACACAGACACACACTTACACCAAGTAACAAAGACAGACACTGATACCCAGTAACACAGACAGACACTTACACCAATTAACAAAGACATACACTGACACCCAGTAACAAAGACATGCACTGACACCCAGTAACACAGACACACACGGACACCAAGTAACAAAGACACACACTTACACCAAGTAACACAGACACACACTGACACCCAGTAACAAAGACACACACTTACACCAAGTAAAACAGACATACACTGACACCAAGTAACAAAGACATGCACTGATACCCAGTAACACAGGCACACACTCACACCAAGTAACACAGACATACACTGACACCAGGTAACAAAGGCATACACCGACACCAAGTAACAAAGACATACACTTACACCAAGTAACAAAGACACACACTTACACCAAGTAACACAGACATACACTGACACCAAGTAACAAAGACAGACAATTACACCAAGTAACAAAGACATACACTTACACCAAGTATTTTGACATACAATGACACCAAGTAACAAAGACCTACACTGATACCCAGTAACACAGACACACACTGAAACCAAGTAACACAGACATACACTGACAACAAGTCACAAAGTCACACACTGACACCCAGTAACAAAGACATAAACTGACACCAAGCCACAAAGACATACACTGATACCCAGGAACACAGACACAAACTTACACCAAGTAACACAGACACACACTTACACCAAGTAACAAAGACATACACTTACACCAAGTAACAAAGACAGACACTGACACCCAGTAACACAGACACACACTTACACCAAGTAACAAAGACATACACTGAAACACAGTAACACAAACAAACACACACTGGCACCCAGTAACACAGAGAAGCACTAATAAACAGCAACGAAGACATACACTGACACCAAGTAACACAGACATACACTGACAACTGGTAACAAAGACAGACAATTACACCAAGTAACAAAGACATACACTTACACCAAATATTTTGACATACACTGACACCAAGTAACAAAGACATACACTGATACCCAGTAACACAGACATACACTTACACCAAGTAACAAAGACTTACACAGACACCAAGTCACAAAGACACACACTGACACCCAGTAACAAAGACATACACTGACACCAAGTCACAAAGACATACACTGATACACAGTAACACATTCACACAGTTACAACAAGTAACACAGACATACACTGACACCAAGTAACAAAGACATACACTGATACCCAGTAACACAGACACACACTTACACCAAGTAACAAAGACATACACAGATACCCAGTAACAAAGACATGCACTGACACCCAGTAACACAGACACAAACGGACACCAAGTAACAAAGACACACACTTACACCAAGTAAAACAGACATACACTGACACCAAGTAACAAAGACATACACTGATACCCAGTAACACAGGCACACACTCACACCAAGTAACACAGACATACACTGACACCAGGTAACAAAGACACACACTTACACCAAGTAACACAGACACACACTGACACCCAGTAACACAGGCACACACTTACACCAAGTAACACAGACATACACTGACACCAAGTAACAAAGACATACACTGACAAGAAATAACAAAGACATCCACTTACACCAAGTAACAAAGACACACACTTACACCAAGTAACACAGACATACACTGACACCAAGTTACAAAGACAGACAATTACACCAAGTAACAAAGACATGCACTGATACCCAGTAACACAGACACACACTTACACCAATTCACAAAGACACAAACTGACACCCAGTAACAAAGACATACACTGACACCAAGTCACAAAGACATACACTGATACCCAGTAACACAGACGTACACTTACACCAAGTAATACAGACATCCACTGACACCAAGTAACAAAGATATACACTGATAACCAGTAACACAGACACACACTTACACCAAGTAACAAAGACAGACACTGATACCCAGTAACACAGACAGACACTTACACCAATTAACAAAGACATACACTGACACCCAGTAACAAAGACATGCACTGACACCCAGTAACACAGACACACACGGACACCAAGTAACAAAGACACACACTTACACCAAGTAACACAGACACACACTGACACCCAGTAACAAAGACACACACTTACACCAAGTAAAACAGACATACACTGACACCAAGTAACAAAGACATGCATTGATACCCAGTAACACAGGCACACACTCACACCAAGTAACACAGACATACACTGACACCAGGTAACAAAGGCATACACCGACACCAAGTAACAAAGACATACACTTACACCAAGTAACAAAGACACACACTTACACCAAGTAACACAGACATACACTGACACCAAGTAACAAAGACAGACAATTACACCAAGTAACAAAGACATACACTTACACCAAGTATTTTGACATACAATGACACCAAGTAACAAAGATCTACACTGATACCCAGTAACACAGACACACACTGACACCAAGTAACACAGACATACACTGACACCAATTCACAAAGACACAAACTGACACCCAGTAACAAAGACATACACTGACACCAAGTCACAAAGACATACACTGATACCCAGTAACACAGACGTACACTTACACCAAGTAATACAGACATCCACTGACACCAAGTAACAAAGATATACACTGATACCCAGTAACACAGACACACACTTACACCAAGTAACAAAGACAGACACTGATACCCAGTAACACAGACAGACACTTACACCAATTAACAAAGACATACACTGACACCCAGTAACAAAGACATGCACTGACACCCAGTAACACAGACACACACGGACACCAAGTAACAAAGACACACACTTACACCAAGTAACACAGACACACACTGACACCCAGTAACAAAGACACACACTTACACCAAGTAAAACAGACATACACTGACACCAAGTAACAAAGACATACACTGATAACCAGTAACACAGGCACACACTCACACCAAGTAACACAGACATACACTGACACCAGGTAACAAAGGCATACACTGACACCAAGTAACAAAGACATACACTTACACCAAGTAACAAAGACACACACTTACACCAAGTAACACAGACATACACTGACACCAAGTAACAAAGACAGACAATTACACCAAGTAACAAAGACATACACTTACACCAAGTATTTTGTCATACACTGACACCAAGTAACAAAGACAGACACTGATACCCAGTAACACAGGCACACACTTACACCAAGTAAGAAAGACATACACTGACACCAAGTAACAAAGACATAAACTGACACCAAGTAACACAGACACACACGGACTCCAAGTAACAACGACACACACTTACACCAAGTAACACAGACATACACTGACACCAAGTAACAAAGACAGACAATTACACCAAGTAACAAAGACATACACTTACACCAAGTATTTTGACATACACTGACACCAAGTAACAAAGACCTACACTGATACCCAGTAACACAGACACACACTGACACCAAGTAACAAAGACATACACTGACAACAAGTCACAAAGTCACACACTGACACCCAGTAACAAAGACATAAACTGACACCAAGCCACAAAGACATACACTGATACCCAGGAACACAGACACAAACTTACACCAAGTAACACAGACACACACATACACCAAGTAACAAAGACATACACTTACACCAAGTAACAAAGACAGACACTGACACCCAGTAACACAGACACACACTTACACCAAGTAACAAAGACATACACTGAAACACAGTAACACAAACAAACACACACGGGCACCCAGTAGCACAGAGAAGCACTAATAAACAGTAACGAAGACATACACTGACACCAAGTAACACAAACATACACTGACACCAGGTAACAAAGACAGACAATTACACCAAGTAACAAAGACATACACTTACACCAAGTATTTTATCATACACTGACACCAAGTAACAAAGACATACACTGATACGCAGTAACACAGACATACACTTACACCAAGTAACAAAGACATACACTGACACCAAGTCACAAAGACACACACTGACACCCAGTAACAAAGACATACACTGACACCAAGTCACAAAGACATACACTGATACCCAGTAACACATTCAAACAGTTACAACAAGTAACACAGACATACACTGACACCAAGTAACAAAGACATACACTGATACGCAGTAACACAGACACACACTTACACCTTGTAACAAAGACATACACTGATACCCAGTAACACAGACAGACACTTACACCAATTAACAAAGACATACACTGACACCCAGTAACAAAGACATGCACTGACACCCAGTAACACAGACACACACGGACACCAAGTAACAAAGACACACACTTACACCAAGTAACACAGACACACACTGACACCCAGTAACAAAGACACACACTTACACCAAGTAAAACAGACATACACTGACACCAAGTAACAAAGACATACACTGATACCCAGTAACACAGGCACACACTCACACCAAGTAACACAGACATACACTGACACCAGGTAACAAAGGCATACACTGACACCAAGTAACAAAGACATACACTTACACCAAGTAACAAAGACACACACTTACACCAAGTAACACAGACATACACTGACACCAAGTAACAAAGACAGACAATTACACCAAGTAACAAAGACATACACTTACACCAAGTATTTTGACATACACTGACACCAAGTAACAAAGACCTACACTGATACCCAGTAACACAGACACACACTGACACCAAGTAACAAAGACATACACTGACAACAAGTCACAAAGTCACACACTGACACCTAGTAACAAAGACATAAACTGACACCAAGCCACAAAGACATACACTGACACCCAGTAACAAAGACATACACTGACACCAGGTAACAAAGGCATACACTGACACCAAGTAACAAAGACATACACTTACACCAAGTAACAAAGGCACACACTTACACCAAGTAACACAGACATACACTGACACCAAGTAACAAAGACAGACAATTACACCAAGTAACAAAGACATACACTTACACCAAGTATTTTGTCATACACTGACACCAAGTAACAAAGACAGACACTGATACCCAGTAACACAGGCACACACTTACACCAAGTAAGAAAGACATACACTGACACCAAGTAACAGAGACATAAACTGACACCCAGTAACACAGACACACACGGACTCCAAGTAACAACGACACACACTTACACCAAGTAACACAGACATACACTGACACCAAGTAACAAAGACAGACAATTACACCAAGTAACAAAGACATACACTTACACCAAGTATTTTGACATACACTGACACCAAGTAACAAAGACCTACACTGATACCCAGTAACACAGACACACACTGACACCAAGTAACAACGACATCCACTGACAACAAGTCACAAAGTCACACACAGACACCCAGTAACAAAGACATAAACTGACACCAAGCCACAAAGACATACACTGATACCCAGGAACACAGACACAAACTTACACCAAGTAACACAGACACACACTTACACCAAGTAACAAAGACATACACTGACACCAAGTAACAAAGACATACACTGATACCCAGTAACACAGGCACACACTCACACCAAGTAACACAGACATACACTGACACCAGGTAACAAAGGCATACACTGACACCAAGTAACAAAGACATACACTTACACCAAGTAACAAAGACACACACTTACACCAAGTAACACAGACATACACTGACACCAAGTAACAAAGACAGACAATTACACCAAGTAACAAAGACATACACTTACACCAAGTATTTTGACATACAATGACACCAAGTAACAAAGACCTACACTGATACCCAGTAACACAGACACACACTGACACCAAGTAACACAGACATACACTGACAACAAGTCACAAAGTCACACACTGACACCCAGTAACAAAGACATAAACTGACACCAAGCCACAAAGACATACACTGATACCCAGGAACACAGACACAAACTTACACCAAGTAACACAGACACACACATACACCAAGTAACAAAGACATACACTTACACCAAGTAACAAAGACAGACACTGACACCCAGTAACACAGACACACACTTACACCAAGTAACAAAGACATACACTGAAACACAGTAACACAAACAAACACACACGGGCACCCAGTAGCACAGAGAAGCACTAATAAACAGTAACGAAGACATACACTGACACCAAGTAACACAGACATACACTGACACCAGGTAACAAAGACAGACAATTACACCAAGTAACAAAGACATACACTTACACCAAGTATTTTGACATACACTGACACCAAGTAACAAAGACATACACTGATACGCAGTAACACAGACATACACTTACACCAAGTAACAAAGACATACACTGACACCAAGTCACAAAGACACACACTGACACCCAGTAACAAAGACATACACTGACACCAAGTCACAAAGACATACACTGATACCCAGTAACACATTCAAACAGTTACAACAAGTAACACAGACATACACTGACACCAAGTAACAAAGACATACACTGATACGCAGTAACACAGACACACACTTACACCTTGTAACAAAGACATACACTGATACCCAGTAACACAGACAGACACTTACACCAATTAACAAAGACATACACTGACACCCAGTAACAAAGACATGCACTGACACCCAGTAACACAGACACACACGGACACCAAGTAACAAAGACACACACTTACACCAAGTAACACAGACACACACTGACACCCAGTAACAAAGACACACACTTACACCAAGTAAAACAGACATACACTGACACCAAGTAACAAAGACATACACTGATACCCAGTAACACAGGCACACACTCACACCAAGTAACACAGACATACACTGACACCAGGTAACAAAGGCATACACTGACACCAAGTAACAAAGACATACACTTACACCAAGTAACAAAGACACACACTTACACCAAGTAACACAGACATACACTGACACCAAGTAACAAAGACAGACAATTACACCAAGTAACAAAGACATACACTTACACCAAGTATTTTGACATACACTGACACCAAGTAACAAAGACCTACACTGATACCCAGTAACACAGACACACACTGACACCAAGTAACAAAGACATACACTGACAACAAGTCACAAAGTCACACACTGACACCTAGTAACAAAGACATAAACTGACACCAAGCCACAAAGACATACACTGACACCCAGTAACAAAGACATACACTGACACCAGGTAACAAAGGCATACACTGACACCAAGTAACAAAGACATACACTTACACCAAGTAACAAAGACACACACTTACACCAAGTAACACAGACATACACTGACACCAAGTAACAAAGACAGACAATTACACCAAGTAACAAAGACATACACTTACACCAAGTATTTTGTCATACACTGACACCAAGTAACAAAGACAGACACTGATACCCAGTAACACAGGCACACACTTACACCAAGTAAGAAAGACATACACTGACACCAAGTAACAGAGACATAAACTGACACCCAGTAACACAGACACACACGGACTCCAAGTAACAACGACACACACTTACACCAAGTAACACAGACATACACTGACACCAAGTAACAAAGACAGACAATTACACCAAGTAACAAAGACATACACTTACACCAAGTATTTTGACATACACTGACACCAAGTAACAAAGACCTACACTGATACCCAGTAACACAGACACACACTGACACCAAGTAACAACGACATACACTGACAACAAGTCACAAAGTCACACACTGACACCTAGTAACAAAGACATAAACTGACACCAAGCCACAAAGACATACACTGACACCCAGTAACAAAGACATACACTGACACCAGGTAACAAAGGCATACACTGACACCAAGTAACAAAGACATACACTTACACCAAGTAACAAAGACACACACTTACACCAAGTAACACAGACATACACTGACACCAAGTAACAAAGACAGACAATTACACCAAGTAACAAAGACATACACTTACACCAAGTATTTTGTCATACACTGACACCAAGTAACAAAGACAGACACTGATACCCAGTAACACAGGCACACACTTACACCAAGTAAGAAAGACATACACTGACACCAAGTAACAGAGACATAAACTGACACCCAGTAACACAGACACACACGGACTCCAAGTAACAACGACACACACTTACACCAAGTAACACAGACATACACTGACACCAAGTAACAAAGACAGACAATTACACCAAGTAACAAAGACATACACTTACACCAAGTATTTTGACATACACTGACACCAAGTAACAAAGACCTACACTGATACCCAGTAACACAGACACACACTGACACCAAGTAACAACGACATACACTGACAACAAGTCACAAAGTCACACACAGACACCCAGTAACAAAGACATAAACTGACACCAAGCCACAAAGACATACACTGATACCCAGGAACACAGACACAAACTTACACCAAGTAACACAGACACACACTTACACCAAGTAACAAAGACATACACTTACACCAAGTAACAAAGACAGACACTGACACCCAGTAACACAGACACACACTTACACCAAGTAACAAAGACATACACTGAAACACAGTAACACAAACAAACACACACGGGCACCCAGTAACACAGAGAAGCACTAATAAACAGTAACGAAGACATACACTGACACCAAGTAACACAGACATACACAGACACCAGGTAACAAAGACAGACAATTACACCAAGTAACAAAGACATACACTTACACCAAGTATTTTGACATACACTGACACCAAGTAACAAAGACATACACTGATACCCAGTAACACAGACATACACTTACACCAAGTAACAAAGACATACACTGACACCAAGTCACAAAGACACACACTGACACCCAGTAACAAAGACATACACTGACACCAAGTCACAAAGACATACACTGATACCCAGTAACACATTCACACAGTTACAACAAGTAACACAGACATACACTGACACCAAGTAACAAAGACATACACTGATACGCAGTAACACAGACACACACTTACACCTAGTAACAAAGACATACACTGATACCCAGTAACACAGACAGACACTTACACCAATTAACAAAGACATACACTGACACCCAGTAACAAAGACATGCACTGACACCCAGTAACACAGACACACACGGACACCAAGTAACAAAGACACACACTTACACCCAGTAACACAGACACACACTTACACCCAGTAACAAAGACACACACTTACACCAAGTAAAACAGACATACACTGACACCAAGTAACAAAGACATACACTGATACCCTGTAACACAGGCACACACTCACACCAAGTAACACAGACATACACTGACACCAGGTAACAAAGGCATACACTGACACCAAGTAACAAAGACATACACTTACACCCAGTAACAAAGACACACACTTACACCAAGTAACACAGACATACACTGACACCAAGTAACAAAGACAGACAATTACACCAAGCAACAAAGACATACACTTACACCAAGTATGTTGACATACACTGACACCAAGTAACAAAGACCTACACTGATACCCAGTAACACAGACACTCACTGACACCAAGTAACAAAGACATACACGGACAACAAGTCACAAAGTCACACACTGACACCCAGTAACAAAGACATAAACTGACACCAAGCCACAAAGACATACACTGATACCCAGGAACACAGACACAAACTTACACCAAGTAACACAGACACACACTTACACCAAGTAACAAAGACATACACTTACACCAAGTAACAAAGACAGACACTGACACCCAGTAACACAGACACACACTTACACCAAGTAACAAAGACATACACTGAAACACAGTAACACAAACAAACACACACTGGCACCCAGTAACACAGAGAAGCACTAATAAACAGCAACGAAGACATACACTGACACCAAGCAACACAGACATACACTGACACCAGGTAACAAAGACAGACAATTACACCAAGTAACAAAGACATACACTTACACCAAATATTTTGACATACACTGACACCAAGTAACAAAGACATACACTGATACCCAGTAACACAGACATACACTTACACCAAGTAACAAAGACTTACACTGACACCAAGTCACAAAGACACACACTGACACCCAGTAACAAAGACATACACTGACACCAAGTCACAAAGACATACACTGATACCCAGTAACACATTCACACAGTTACAACAAGTAACACAGACATACACTGACACCAAGTAACACAGACACACACTTACACCAAGTAACAAAAGACATACACAGATACCCAGTAACACAGGCACACACTTACACCAAGTAAGAAAGACATACACTGACACCAAGTAACAAAGACATAAACTGACACCCAGTAACACAGACACACACGGACACCAAGTAACAAAGACACACACTTACACCAAGTAACACAGACACACACTGACACCCAGTAACAAAGACACACACTTACACCAAGTAAAACAGACATACACTGACACCAAGTAACAAAGACATACACTGATACCCAGTAACACAGGCACACACTCACACCAAGTAACACAGACATACACTGACACCAGGTAACAAAGGCATACACTGACACCAAGTAACAAAGACATACACTTACACCAAGTAACAAAGACACACACTTACACCAAGTAACACAGACATACACGGACACCAAGTAACAAAGACAGACAATTACACCAAGTAACAAAGACATACACTTACACCAAGTATTTTGTCATACAGTGACACCAAGTAACAAAGACAGACACTGATACCCAGTAACACAGGCACTCACTTACACCAAGTAAGAAAGACATACACTGACACCAAGTAACAAAGACATAAACTGACACCCAGTAACACAGACACACACGGACTCCAAGTAACAACGACACACACTTACACCAAGTAACACAGACACACACTGACACCCAGTAACACAGGCACACACTTACACCAAGTAACACAGACATACACGGACACCAAGTAACAAAGACAGACAATTACACCAAGTAACAAAGACATACACTTACACCAAGTATTTTGTCATACAGTGACACCAAGTAACAAAGACAGACACTGATACCCAGTAACACAGGCACACACTTACACCAAGTAAGAAAGACATACACTGACACCAAGTAACAAAGACATAAACTGACACCCAGTAACACAGACACACACGGACTCCAAGTAACAACGACACACACTTACACCAAGTAACACAGACACGCACTGACACCCAGTAACACAGGCACACACTTACACCAAGTAACAAAGACATACACTGACACCAAGTAACAAAGACATACACTTACACCAAGTAACAAAGACATACACTGACACCAAGTAACAACGACATACACTGATACCCAGTAACACAGACACACACTTACACCAAGTAACAAAGACATACACTGATACCCAGTAACACAGACACACACATACACCAACTAACACAGACATGCACTGACACCAAGTAACAAAGACATGCACTGATACCCAGTAACACAGACATGCACTTACACCAAGTTACAAAGACAGACACTGATACCCAGTAACACACACTCACACTTACACCAAGTAACAAAGTCATACACTGACACCAAGTAACAAAGACATAAACTGACACCCAGTAACACAAGCACACACGGACACCAAGTAACAAAGACACACACTTACACCAAGTAACACAGACACACACTGACACCCAGTAACACAGACACACACTTACACCATGTAACAAAGACATACACTGACACCAAGTAACAAAGACATACACATACACCAAGTAACAAAGACAGACACTGACACCAAGTAGCAAAGAAATACACTGATACCCAGTAACACAGACACTCACTTACACAAAGTAACAAAGACATACACTGATACCCAGTAACACAGACACACACGTACACCATTTAACACAGACATACGCTTACACCAAGTAACAAAGACACACACTTACACCAAGTAACACAGACATACACTGACACCAGGTAACAAAGACAGACAATTACACCAAGTAACACAGACACACACTGACACCCAGTAACAAAGACACACACTTACACCAAGTATTTGACATACACTGACACCAAGTAACAAAGACATACACTGATACCCAGTAACACAGACATACACTTACACCAAGTAACAAAGACATACACTGACACCAAGTCACAAAGACACACAGTGACACCCAGTAACAAAGACATACACTGACACCAAGTCACAAAGACATACACTGATACCCAGTATCACAGTCAAACAGTTACAACAAGTAACACAGGCATACACTGACACCAAGTAACAAAGACATACACTGATACCCAGTAACACAAACATACACTTACACAAAGTAATACAGACATCCACTGACACCAAGTAACAAAGATATACACTGATACCCAGTAACACAGACACACACTTACACCAAGTAACAAAGACAGACACTGATACTCAGTAACACAGACACACACTTACACCAAGTAACAAAGAATACACTAACACCCAGTAACAAAGATATACTCTGACACTCAGTAACACAGACACACACGGACACCAAGTAACAAAGACACACACTTACTCCAAGTAACACAGACACACACTGACACCCAGTAACACAGACACACACTTACACCAAGTAACAAAGACATACACTGACACCAAGTAACAAAGTCATACACTTACACCAAGTACCACAGACATACACTGACACCACGTAACAAAGATATACACTGATACCCAGTAACACAGACACACACTTACACCAAGTAACAAAGCCACACACTTACACCAAGTAACACAGACACACACTTACACCAAGTAACAAAGACATACACTTACACCAAGTATTTTGTCATACACTGACACCAAGTAACAAAGACAGACACTGATACCCAGTAACACAGGCACACATTTACACCAAGTAAGAAAGACATACGCTGACACCAAGTAACAAAGACATAAACTGACACCCAGTAACACAGACACACAAGGAAACCAAGTAACAACGACACACACTTACACCAAGTAACACAGACACACACTGACACCCAGTAACACAGGCACACACTTACACCAAGTAACAAAGACATACACTGACACCAAGTAACAAAGACATACACTTACACCAAGTAACAAAGACATACACTGACAACAAGTAACAAAGACATACACTGATACCCAGTAACACAGACACACACTGACACCAAGTAACAAAGACATGCACTGATACCCAGTAACACAGACATGCACTTACACCAAGTTACAAAGACAGACACTGATACCCTGTAACACACAGTCACACTTACACCAAGTAACAAAGTCATACACTGACACCAAGTAACAAAGACATAAACTGACACCCAGTAACACAAACACACACGGACACCAAGTAACAAAGACACACACTTACACCAAGTAACACAGACACACACTGACACCCAGTAACACAGTCACACACTTACACCATGTAACAAAGACATACACTGACACCAAGTAACAAAGTCATACACTTACACCAAGTAACAAAGACAGACACTGACACCAAGTAGCAAAGAAATACACTGATACCCAGTAACACAGACACTCACTTACACCAATTAACAAAGACATACACTGATACCCAGTAACACAGACACACACTTACACCATTTAACACAGACATACGCTTACACCAAGTAACAAAGACACACTCTTACACCAAGTAACACAGACATACACTGACACCAGGTAACAAAGACAGACAATTACACCAAGTAACACAGACACACACTGACACCCAGTAACAAAGACACACACTTACACCAAGTATATTGACATACACAGACACCAAGTAACAAAGACATACACTGATACCCAGTAACACAGACATACACTTACACCAAGTAACAAAGACATACACTGACACCAAGTCACAAAGACACACAGTGACACCCAGTAACAAAGACATACACTGACACCAAGTCACAAAGACATACACTGATACCCAGTAACACAGTCAAACAGTTACAACAAGTAACACAGGCATACACTGACACCAAGTAACAAAGACATACACTGACACCCAGTCACAAAGACACACACTTACACCAAGTGACACAGACACACACTGACACCCACTAACAAAGACACACACTTGCACCAAGTAACACAGACATACACTGACACCAAGTAACAAAGACATACACTGATACCCAGTAACACAGGCACACACTTACACCAAGTAACACAGACATACACTGACACCAAGTAACAAAGACATACACTGACACCAAGTAACAAAGACATCCACTTACACCAAGTAACAAAGACACACACTTACACCAAGTAACACAGACATACACTGACACCAAGTAACAAAGACAGACAATTACACCAAGTAACAAAGACATGCACTGATACCCAGTAACACAGACACACACTTACACCAAGTAACAAAGACATACACTGACACCAATTCACAAAGACACAAACTGACACCCAGTAACAAAGACATACACTGACACCAAGTCACAAAGACATACACTGATACCCAGTAACACAAACATACACTTACACCAAGTAATACAGACATCCACTGACACCAAGTAACAAAGATATACACTGATACCCAGTAATACAGACACACACTTACACCAAGTAACAAAGACAGACACTGATACTCAGTAACACAGACACACACTTACACCAAGTAACAAAGAATACACTAACACCCAGTAACAAAGACATACACTGACACCCAGTAACACAGACACACACGGACACCAAGTAACAAAGACACACACTTACACCAAGTAACACAGACACACACTGACACCCAGTAACACAGACACACACTTACACCAAGTAACAAAGACATACACTGACACCAAGTAACAAAGACATACACTTACACCAAGTACCACAGACATACACTGACACCACGTAACAAAGATATACACTGATACCCAGTAACACAGACACACACTTACACCAAGTAACAAAGACATACACTGACACCAATTAACAAAGACATACAATGATACCCAGTAACAAAGACACACACTTACACCAAGTAACAAAGACAGACACTGATGCCCAGTAACACAGTCACACACTTACACCAATTAGCAAAGAAATACACTGATACCCAGTAATACATAAACACACGGACAGTAAGTAACAAAGACACACACTTACACCAAGTAACATAGACATACACTGACACCAAGTAACAAAGACATGCACTGACACCCACTAACACAGGGACACACTTACACCAAGTAACACAGACATACACTGACACCAAGTAACAAAGACATACACTGACACCAAGTAACAAAGACATACACTTACACCAAGTAACAAAGACACACACTTACACCAAGTAACACAGACATACACTGACACCAAGTAACAAAGAGAGACAATTACACCAAGTAACACAGTCACACACCTGCACCAAGTATTTTGACACACACTGGGGAGGGGGGCGGCACATTGGCGCAATGGTTAGCACCGCAGCCTCACAGCTCCAGGGACCCGGGTTCGATTCTGGGTACTGCCTGTGCGGAGTTTGCAAGTTCTCCCTTTGTCTGCGTGGGTTTCCTCCGGTTGCTCCGGTTTCCTCCCACATGCCAAAGACTTGCAGGTTGATAGGTTAATTGGCCATCATAAATTGCCCCTAGTATAGGTAGGTGGTGGGGAAATATATAGGGACAGGTGCGGATGTGATAGGAATACGGGATTAGTGTAGGATTAGTATAAATGGGTGGTTGACGGTCGGCACAGACTCGGTGGGCCGAAGGGCCTGTTTTAGTGCTGCTTCTCGAAACTATACTAAACTAAATAGTGACACCTAGTGTCACAGACACACACTGACACCCAGTAACACACACTGAAACACAGTCACAAAGACATACACTGACACCCAGGAACACAGACACAGACTAACACCAAGTAACAAAGACACACACTTACACCAAGTAACAAAGACATACACTGACACCAAGTCACAAAGACATAAACTGACACCCAGTAACACAGACACACACGGACATCAAGTAACAAAGACACACACTTACACCAAGTAACACAGACACACAATGACACCCAGTAACACACACTGAAACACAGTCACAAAGACATACACTGACACCCAGGAACACAGACACACACTTACACCAAGTAACAAAGACATACACTGACACCAAGTCACAAACACAGTCACTGACACCAAGTCACAAAGACACACTCTTACACCAAGTAACAAAGACATACAGGGACACACAGTAACACAAACAAACACACACTGGCTCCCAGTAACACAGAGAAGCACTAATAAACAGTAACAAAGACATACACTGACACCAAGTAACACAGACACACACTGACACCAAGTCACAAAGACATACACTGATAACAAGTAACACAGACATACACTGACACCAAGTAACAAAGACATACACTGATACAAAGACACACACTTGCACCAAGTAACACAGACATACACTGAAACCCAGTAACACAGACATACACTGACACCAAGTCACAAAGACATACACTGATAACAAGTAACACAGACATACACTGACACCAAGTAACAAAGACATATAAAGAAATAACAATGACGTACACTTACACCAAGGAACAAAGACACACACTGACCCCCAGTAACACAGACGTACACTGACACCAAGACACAAAGACATACACTGATACACAGACACACACTTACACCAAGTAACACAGACATACACTGACACCAAGTAACAAAGACATACACTGACACCCAGTATCACAGACACACACTGACACCAAGTCACAAAGACATACACTGACACCAAGTCACAAAGACATAAACTGACACCAAGACACAAAGACATACACTGATACCAAGTAACACAGACATAAACTGATACAAAGTAACAAAGACATACACTGACCCCCAGTAACACAGACACACACTGACCCCCAGTAACACAGACATACACTGACCCCCGGTAACAAAGACATACACTGACACCAAGTCACAAAGTCATACACTGATACACAGACACACATTTATACCAAGAAACACAGACATACACTGACACCAAGTAACACAGACATACACTGACACCAAGTAACAAAGACATACACTGACACCAAGTCACAAAGACACACACTGACACCTAGTAACAAAGACATACACTGACACCAAGTCACAAAGACATGCACTGATACACAGGAACACAGACACACACTGAAACCCAGTAACAAAGACATACACTGATAGCAAGTCACAAAGACATACACTGATACCCAGGAACACAGACACACACTGACAACCAGTAAAAAAGACGCACACTGATACCAAGTCACAAAGACATACACTGAAACCCAGTAACACAGACACACACTGACACCCAGTAACAAAGGCATACACTGATACCAAGTCATACAGACATACACTGATACCCAGTAACACAGACACACACTTACACCAAGTAACACAGACATACACTGACACCAAGTAACAAAGCCATACCCTGACACCAAGTAACAAAGACATACACTTACACCAAGTAACAAAGACATACCCTGACACCAAGTAACAAAGACATACACTGATACCCAGGAACACAGACACACACTGAAATCCAGTAACACAGAGAAACACTAATAAACAGTAACAAAGACATACACTGACACCAAGTCACAAACAAATACACTGACTCCAAGTAACAATGACGTACACTTACACCAAGTAACAAAGACATGCACTGATACCCAGGAACACAGATATGCACTTACACCAAGT
The DNA here is from genome assembly GCF_036365525.1 of Heterodontus francisci. Classification (NCBI taxonomy): domain Eukaryota; kingdom Metazoa; phylum Chordata; class Chondrichthyes; order Heterodontiformes; family Heterodontidae; genus Heterodontus; species Heterodontus francisci. The sequence continues at coordinate 3,921,683 of NW_027141722.1, forward strand.
TACAAAGACAGACACTGATACCCAGTAACACACACTCACACTTACACCAAGTAACAAAGTCATACACTGACACCAAGTAACAAAGACATAAACTGACACCCAGTAACACAAACACACACGGACACCAAGTAACAAAGACACACACTTACACCAAGTAACACAGACACACACTGACACCCAGTAACACAGACACACACTTACACCATGTAACAAAGACATACACTGACACCAAGTAACAAAGACATACACTTACACCAAGTAACAAAGACAGACACTGACACCAAGTAGCAAAGAAATACACTGATACCCAGTAACACAGACACTCACTTACACCAAGTAACAAAGACATACCCTGATACCCAGTAACACAGACACACACTTACACCATTTAACACAGACATACGCTTACACCAAGTAACAAAGACACACACTTACACCAAGTAACACAGACATACACTGACACCAGGTAACAAAGACAGACAATTACACCAAGTAACACAGACACACACTGACACCCAGTAACAAAGACACACACTTACACCAAGTATTTTGACATACACTGACACCAAGTAACAAAGACATACACTGATACCCAGTAACACAGACATACACTTACACCAAGTAACAAAGACATACACTGACACCAAGTCACAAAGACACACAGTGACACCCAGTAACAAAGACATACACTGACACCAAGTCACAAAGACATACACTGATACCCAGTAACACAGTCAAACAGTTACAACAAGTAACACAGGCATACACTGACACCAAGTAACAAAGACATACACTGACACCCAGTCACAAAGACGCACACTTACACCAAGTAACAAAGACATACACTGACACCAAGTAATAAAGACATCCACTTACACCAAGTAACAAAGACACACACTTACACCAAGGGGGAGGAATGGTTTTTGGAGGTACCTGGTTATAGATGTTTTCATAAGATTAGGAATGGTGGTAAAAGAGGTGGGGGGGGTGGCATTGTTAGTTAGAAATAGTGTAACAACTGCTGAAAGAATTTTCGAGGAGGATCTGCCGACTGAGGCACTGTGGGTTGAGGTCAGGAACAGGAAAGGAGCAGTCACCTTGATGGGAGTTTTCTATAGGCCCCCCAATAGCAGCAGGGAGGTGGAAGAGCAGATTGGGAAACAGATTTTGGAAAGGAGCAGAAGTCACAGGGTAGTAATTATGGGGGATTTCAACTTCCCAAATATTGATTGGCAACTCTTTAGATCGAATAGTTTGGATGGGGTAGTGTTTGTGCAGTATGTCCAGGAAGCTTTTCTGACTCAGTATGTAGACTGCCCGACCAGAGGGGAGGCAATATTGGATTTGGTACTAGGTAATGAACCAGGGCAAGTGATAGAGCTGTTGGTGGGTGAGCACTTTGGAGATAGTGATCACAATTCTGTAGCATTCACTGTGGTAATGGAGAGGGATAGGTATGTGCAACAGGGCAAGGTTTACAATTGGGGGAAGGGTAGATATGATGCTGTCAGGCAGGAACTGAGGAGCATAAGTTGGGAGCATATGCTGGCAGGGAAGGGCACGGTCGAAATGTGGAACTTTTTCAAGGAGCAGATAGTAGGGGCCATTGATAAGCATGTCCCTGTCAGACAGGGAAGGGATGGTCATGTGAGGGAACCGTGGTTGACAAGAGAGGTTGAGAGTCTTGTTAGGAAGAAGAAGGATGCGTATATAAAGTTGAGGAAAAAGGGCACAGGCATAGCTCTGGAGGGATACAAGATGGCCAGGAAGGATCTGAAGAAAGGGATTAGGAGAGCTAAGAGAGGGCATGAAAAATGCTTGGCGGGTAGGATAAAAGAAAACCCCAAGGCCTTTTACGCGTATGTCAGAAATATGAGGATGACTAGGGGGACCATAGGTCCGGTCAAGGACAATAGCGGGAGACTGTGTGTTGAGCCGGAAGAGATAAGTGAGGTTTTGAATGAGTACTTCTCTTCGGTATTTACGAATGAGAAGGGGTGTATTACTGAAGAGGACGGTGTGAAACAGACTGGTAAGCTCGAGGAAGTGCTCGTTAGGAGGGAAGATGTGTTGGGGTTTTTGAATAACTTGAAGATAGACAAGTCTCCCGGGCCTGACGGGGTATATCCAAGGATGTTATGGGAAGCAAGGGATGAAATTGCAGAGCCGCTGGCAATGATCTTTTCATCTTCTCTGCTGACGGGGGTGGTACCAGGTGATTGGAGGGTGGCAAATGTTGTGCCCCTGTTCAAGAAAGGGAATAGGAACAACCCTGGGAATTACAGGCCAGTTAGTCTTACTTCGGTGGTAGGCAAGTTGATGGAAAAGGTGCTGAGGGATAGGATTTCTGAGCATCTGGAAAGACACTGCTTGATTCGGGACAGTCAGCACGGTTTTGTGAGGGGTAGGTCTTGCCTCACAAGCCTGATTGAATTCTTTGAGCAGGTGACCAAGCAAGTGGATGAGGGTAAACCAGTGGATGTGGTGTACATGGATTTTAGTAAGGCATTTGATAAGGTCCCCCATGGTAGACTTATGGAGAAAGTCAGGAGGCATGGGATAGTGGGGAATGTGGCCAGTTGGATTAAGAATTGGCTAACTGATAGAAGGCAGAGAGTGGTCTTAGATGGTAAATACTCAGCCTGGAGCCCAGTTACCAGTGGCGTGCCGCAGGGATCAGTTCTGGGTCCTCTCCTGTTTGTGATTTTTATTAACGACTTGGATGAGGAAGTCGAAGGGTGGGTCAGTAAATTTGCAGATGATACAAAGGTTGGTGGAGTTGTGGATACCGAGGAGGGCTATTGTCGTCTGCAAAGGGACTTGGATAGGTTGCAGTGCTGGGCTGAAAAGTGGCAGATGGAGTTTAACCCTGAAAAGTGTGAGGTCGTCCATTTTGGAAGGACAAACATGAGTGCAAAATACTGGGTTAACGGTAGGGTTCTTGGGCATGTGGAGGAGCAGAGAGACCTTGGGGTCTATGTGCATAGATCATTGAAAGTTGCAACTCAAGTGGATAGAGCTGTGAAGAAGGCATATGGGGTGTTAGCGTTCATTAGCAGAGGGATTGAATTTAAGAGCCGTGAGGTGATGATGCAGCTGTACAGGACCTTGGTAAGGCCTCATTTGGAGTACTGTGTGCAGTTCTGGTCGCCTCATTTTAGGAAGGATGTGGAAGCCTTGGAGAGGGTGCAGAGGAGATTTACCAGGAAGTTGCCTGGAATGGAGAATAAGTCTTACGAGGAAAGGCTGAACATTCTAGGCCTCTTCTCATTAGAAAGGAGAAGGATGAGGGGTGACATGATAGAGGTTTATAAGATGATCAGGGGAATAGATAGGGTAGACAGTCAGAAACTTTTTCCCCGGGTGGAGCAAAGCGTTACAAGGGGTCATAAATTTAAGGTGAAGGGTGGGAGATATAAGGGGGATGTCAGGGGAAGGTTCTTTACCCAGAGAGTGGTCGAGGCATGGAATGCCTTGCCCGGGGAAGTTGTTGAGTCAGAAACTTTAGGGACTTTCAAAAGGCTTTTGGATAGGTATATGGATAAAGGAGAATGATGGGGTATAGATTAAATTGTCCTTGACAGAGGACAAAGGATCGGCACAACATTGTGGGCCGAAGGGCCTGTTCTGTGCTGTATGTTCTATGTTCTATGTTCTATGTTCTATAAGTAACACAGATATACACTGACACCAAGTAACAAAGACAGACAATTACACCAAGTAACAAAGACATGCACTGATACCCAGTAACACAGACACACACTTATGCCAAGTAACAAAGACATACACTGACACCAATTCACAAAGACACAAACTGACACCCAGTAACAAAGACATACACTGACTCCAAGTCACAAAGACATACACTGATACCCAGTAACACAAACATACACTTACACCAAGTAATACAGACATCCACTGACAGCAAGTAACAAAGATATACACTGATACCCAGTAACACAGACACACACTTACACCAAGTAACAAAGACAGACACTGATACTCAGTAACACAGACACACACTTACACCAAGTAACAAAGAATACACTAACACCCAGTAACAAAGACATACACTGACACTCAGTAACACAGACACACACGGACACCAAGTAACAAAGACACACACTTACACCAAGTAACACAGACACACACTGACACCCAGTAACACAGACACACACTTACACCAAGTAACAAATACATACACTGACACCAAGTAACAAAGACATACACTTACACCAAGTACCACAGACATACACTGACACCACGTAACAAAGATATACACTGATACCCAGTAACACAGACACACACTTACACCAAGTAACAAAGCCACACACTTACACCAAGTAACAAAGACATACATTGACACCAAATAACAAAGACAGACAATTACACCAAGTAACAAAGACATACACTTACACCAAGTATTTTGTCATACACTGACACCAAGTAACAAAGACAGACACTGATACCCAGTAACACAGGCACACATTTACACCAAGTAGGAAAGACATACGCTGACACCAAGTAACAAAGACATAAACTGACACCCAGTAACACAGACACACACGGACTCCAAGTAACAACGACACACACTTACACGAAGTAACACAGACACACACTGACACCCAGTAACACAGGCACACACTTACACCAAGTAACAAAGGCATACACTGACACCAAGTAACAAAGACATACACTTACACCAAGTAACAAAGACATACACTGACAACAAGTAACAAAGACATACACTGATACCCAGTAACACAGACACACACTTACACCAAGTAACAAAGACATACACTGATAACCAGTAACACAGACACACACATACACCAACTAACACAGACATGCACTGACACCAAGTAACAAAGACATGCACTGATACCCAGTAACACAGACATGCACTGACACCAAGTAACACAGACATACACTGACACCAAGTAACAAAGACATACACTGACACCAAGTAACAAAGACATACACTTACACCAAGTAACAAAGACACACACTTACACCAAGTAACACAGACATACACTGACACCAAGTAACAAAGAGAGACAATTAAACCAAGTAACACAGTCACACACCTGCACCAAGTATTTTGACACACACTGGGGAGGGGGGGGTGCACATTGGCGCAATGGTTAGCACCGCAGCCTCACAGCTCCAGGGACCCGGGTTCAATTCTGGGTACTGCCTGTGCGGAGTTTGCAAGTTCTCCCTGTGTCTGCGTGGGTTTCCTCCGGTTGCTCCGGTTTCCTCCCACATGCCAAAGACTTGCAGGTTGATAGGTTAATTGGCCATCATAAATTGCCCCTAGTATAGGTAGGTGGTGGGGAAATATATAGGGACAGGTGCGGATGTGATAGGAATACGGGATTAGTGTAGGATTAGTATAAATGGGTGGTTGACGGCCGGCACAGACTCGGTGGGCCGAAGGGCCTGTTTCAGTGCTGCTTCTCGAAACTAAACTAAACTAAATAGTGACACCTAGTGTCACAGACACACACTGACACCCAGTAACACACACTGATACACAGTCACAAAGACATACACTGACACCCAGGAACACAGACACAGACTGACACCAAGTAACAAAGACACACACTTACACCAAGTAACAAAGACATACACTGACACCAAGTCACAAACACAGTCACTGACACCAAGTAACAAAGACACACTCTTACACCAAGTAACAAAGACATACACGGACACACAGTAACACAAACAAACACACACTGGCACCCAGTAACACAGAGAAGCACTAATAAACAGTAACAAAGACATACACTGACACCAAGTAACACAGACACACACTGACACCAAGTCACAAAGACATACACTGATAACAAGTAACACAGACATACACTGACACCAAGTAACAAAGACATACACTGATACAAAGACACACACTTGCACCAAGTAACACAGACATACACTGACACCAAGTAACAAAGACATGCACTGATATCCAGTATCACAGACACGCACTTACACCAAGTAACAAAGACATACACTGACACCAAGTCTCAAAGACATACACTGATACCAAGTAACACAGACATACACTGATACAAAGTAACAAAGACATACACTGACCCCCAGTAACACAGACACACACTGACCCCCAGTAACACAGACATACACTGACACCCAGTAACAAAGACATACATTGACACCAAGTCACAAAGACATACACTGATGCACAGACACACACTTATACCAAGAATCACAGACATACACTGACACCAAGTAACACAGACAGACACTGACACCAAGTCACAAAGACATACACTGACACCAAGTCACAAAGACATAAACTGACACCAAGACACAAAGACATACACTGATACCAAGTAACACAGACATAAACTGATACAAAGTAACAAAGACATACACTGACCCCCAGTAACACAGACACACACTGACCCCCAGTAACACAGACATACACTGACCCCCGGTAACAAAGACATACACTGACACCAAGTCACAAAGTCATACACTGATACACAGACACACATTTATACCAAGAAACACAGACATACACTGACACCAAGCAACACAGACATACACTGACACCAAGTAACAAAGACATACACTGACACCAAGTCACAAAGACACACACTGACACCCAGTAACAAAGACATACACTGACACCAAGTCACAAAGACATGCACTGATACACAGGAACACAGACACACACTGAAACCCAGTAACAAAGACATACACTGATACCAAGTGACACAGACACACACTGACACCCAGTAAAAAAGACGGACACTGATACCAAGTCACAAAGACATACACTGAAACCCAGTAACACAGACACACACTGACACCCAGTAACAAAGGCATACACTGATACCAAGTCATACAGACATACACTGATACCCAGTAACACAGACACACACTTACACCAAGTAACACAGACATACACTGACACCAAGTAACAAAGCCATACCCTGACACCAAGTAACAAAGACATACACTTACACCAAGTAACAAAGACATACCCTGACACCAAGTAACAAAGACATACACTTACACCAAGTAACAAAGACACACACTGACACCCAGTAACAAAGACATACACTGACACCAAGTCACAAAGACATACACTGATACCCAGGAGCACAGACACACACTGAAACCCAGTAACACAGAGAAACACTAATAAACAGTAACAAAGACATACACTGACACCAAGTCACAAACAAATACACTGACACCAAGTAACAATGACGTACACTTACACCAAGTAACAAAGACAGACACTGATACCCAGTAACACAGCAACACACTGACCCCCAGTAACACAGACACACACTGACCCCCAGTAACACAGATATATACTGACACCAAGTCACAAAGACACACACTGAAACCCAATAACAAAGACATACTCTGACACCAAGTCACAAAGACATACACTGATACACAGACACACTTGCACCAAGTAACACAGACATACACTGACACCAAGTAACAAAGACATGCACTGATACCCAGTATCACAGACGCACACTTACACTAAGTAACAAAGACATACACTGACACCAAGTCACAAAGACATACACTGATACCAAGTAACACAGTCATACACTGATACCCAGTAACACTACACACACTTACACCAAGTAACACAGACATACACTGACACCAAGTAACAAAGACATGCACTGATACCCAGTAACACAGACACACACTTACACCAAGTAACAAAGACAAACACTGATTCCCAGTAACACAGACACACACTTACACCAAGTAACAAAGACATACACTGACACCCAGTAACACAGACACACAAGGACACCAAGTAACAAAGACACACACTTACACCAAGTAACACAGACACAAACTGACACCCAGTAACACAGACACGCACTTACACCAAGTAACACAGACACTCACTTACACCAAGTAACAAAGACATACACTGATACCCAGTAACACAGACACACACTTACACCATTTAACACAGACATACGCTTTCACCAAGTAACAAAGACACACACTTACACCAAGTAACACAGACATGCACTGACACCAGGTAACAAAGACAGACAATAACACCAAGTATCACAGACACACACTGACACCCAGTAACAAAGACACACACTTACACCAAGTATTTTGACATACACTGACACCAAGTAACAAAGACATACACTGATACCCAGTAACACAGACATACACTTACACAAGTAACAAGGACATACACTGACACCAAGTCACAAAGACACACAGTGACACCCAGTAACAAAGACATACACTGACACCAAGTCACAAAGACATACACTGATACCCAGTAACACAGTCAAACAGTTACAACAAGTAACACAGGCATACACTGACACCAAGTAACAAAGACATACACTGACACCCAGTCACAAAGACACACACTTACACCAAGTAACACAGACACACACTGACACCCAGTAACAAAGACACACACTTGCACCAAGTAACACAGACATACACTGACACCAAGTAACAAAGACATACACTGATACCCAGTAACACAGGCACACACTTACACCAAGTAACACAGACATACACTGACACCAAGTAACAAAGACATACACTGACACCAAGTAACAAAGACATCCACTTACACCAAGTAACAAAGACACACACTTACACCAAGTAACACAGACATACACTGACACCAATTCACAAAGACACAAACTGACACCCAGTAACAAAGACATACACTGACACCAAGTCAGAAAGACATACACTGATACCCAGTAACACAAACATACACTTACACCAAGTAATACAGACATCCACTGACACCAAGTAACAAATATATTCACTGATACCCAGTAATACAGACACACACTTACACCAAGTAACAAAGACAGACACTGATACTCAGTAACACAGACACACTCTTACACCAAGTAACAAAGAATACACTAACACCCAGTAACAAAGACATACACTGACACCCAGTAACACAGACACACACGGACACCAAGTAACAAAGACACAAACTTACACCAAGTAACACAGACACACACTGACACCCAGTAACACAGACACACACTTACACCAAGTAACAAAGACATACACTGACACCAAGTAACAAAGACATACACTTACACCAAGTACCACAGACATACACTGACACCACGTAACAAAGATATACACTGATACCCAGTAACACAGACACACACTTACACCAAGTAACAAAGACAGACACTGATACTCAGTAACACAGACACACACTTACACCAAGTAACAAAGAATACACTAACACCCAGTAACAAAGACATACACTGACACCCAGTAACACAGACACACACGGACACCAAGTAACAAAGACACACACTTACACCAAGTAACACAGACACACACTGACACCCAGTAACACAGACACACACTTACACCAAGCAAGAAAGACATACACTGACACCAAGTAACAAAGACATACACTTACACCAAGTACCACAGACATACACTGACACCACGTAACAAAGATATACACTGATACCCAGTAACACAGACACACACTTACACCAAGTAACACAGACATACACTGACACCAATTAACAAAGACATACAATGATACCCAGTAACAAAGACACACACTTACACCAAGTAACAAAGACAGACACTGATACCCAGTAACACAGTCACACACTTACACCAATTAGCAAAGACATACACTGATACCCAGTAATACATAAACACACGGACAGTAAGTAACAAAGACACACACTTACACCAAGTAACATAGACATACACTGACACCAAGTAACAAAGACATGCACTGACACCCACTAACACAGGCACACACTTACACCAAGTAACACAGACATACACTGACACCAAGTAACAAAGACATACACTGACACCAAGTAACAAAGACATACACTTACACCAAGTAACAAAGACACACACTTACACCAAGTAACACAGACATACACTGACACCAAGTAACAAAGAGAGACAATTAAACCAAGTAACACAGTCACACACCTGCACCAAGTATTTTGACACACACTGGGGAGGGGGGGGTGCACATTGGCGCAATGGTTAGCACCGCAGCCTCACAGCTCCAGGGACCCGGGTTCAATTCTGGGTACTGCCTGTGCGGAGTTTGCAAGTTCTCCCTGTGTCTGCGTGGGTTTCCTCCGGTTGCTCCGGTTTCCTCCCACATGCCAAAGACTTGCAGGTTGATAGGTTAATTGGCCATCATAAATTGCCCCTAGTATAGGTAGGTGGTGGGGAAATATATAGGGACAGGTGCGGATGTGATAGGAATACGGGATTAGTGTAGGATTAGTATAAATGGGTGGTTGACGGCCGGCACAGACTCGGTGGGCCGAAGGGCCTGTTTCAGTGCTGCTTCTCGAAACTAAACTAAACTAAATAGTGACACCTAGTGTCACAGACACACACTGACACCCAGTAACACACACTGATACACAGTCACAAAGACATACACTGACACCCAGGAACACAGACACAGACTGACACCAAGTAACAAAGACACACACTTACACCAAGTAACAAAGACATACACTGACACCAAGTCACAAACACAGTCACTGACACCAAGTAACAAAGACACACTCTTACACCAAGTAACAAAGACATACACGGACACACAGTAACACAAACAAACACACACTGGCACCCAGTAACACAGAGAAGCACTAATAAACAGTAACAAAGACATACACTGACACCAAGTAACACAGACACACACTGACACCAAGTCACAAAGACATACACTGATAACAAGTAACACAGACATACACTGACACCAAGTAACAAAGACATACACTGATACAAAGACACACACTTGCACCAAGTAACACAGACATACACTGACACCAAGTAACAAAGACATGCACTGATATCCAGTATCACAGACACGCACTTACACCAAGTAACAAAGACATACACTGACACCAAGTCTCAAAGACATACACTGATACCAAGTAACACAGACATACACTGATACAAAGTAACAAAGACATACACTGACCCCCAGTAACACAGACACACACTGACCCCCAGTAACACAGACATACACTGACACCCAGTAACAAAGACATACATTGACACCAAGTCACAAAGACATACACTGATGCACAGACACACACTTATACCAAGAATCACAGACATACACTGACACCAAGTAACACAGACAGACACTGACACCAAGTAACAAAGACATGCACTGACAACAAGTCACAAAGACACACACTGACACCCAGTAACAAAGACATACACTGACACCAAGTCACAAAGACATACACTGATACCCAGGAACACAGACACACACTGAAACCCAGTAACAAAGACATACACTGATAGCAAGTCACAAAGACACACACTGATACCCAGTAACACAGACACACACTGACACCCAGTAACAAAGACGGACGCTGATACCAAGTCACAAAGACATACACTGAAACCCAGTAACACAGACACACACTGACACCCAGTAACAAAGACATACACTGATAAAAAGTCATAAAGACATACACTGATACCCAGTAACATAGACACACACTTACACCAAGTAACACAGAAATACAATGACACCAAGTAACAAAGACATACCCTGACACCAAGTTACAAAGTCATACCCTGACAGCAAGTAATAAAGACATACACTTACACCAAGTAACAAAGACAGACAATTACACCAAGTAACAAAGACATACACTTATACCAAGTATTTTGACATACACTGACACCAAGTAACAAAGACATACACTGATACCCAGTTACACAGACACACACTTACACCAAGTAACAAAACATACGCTGACAACAAGTCACATAGACATACTCTGACACCCAGTAACAAAGACATACACTGGCAGCAAGTCACAAAGTCATACACTGATACCCAGTAACACAGACCCACACTATCACCAAGTAACACAGACATAAACTGACACCAAGTAACAAAGACATGCACTGATACCCAGTAACACAGACACACACTTACACCAAGTAACAAAGACAAACACTGATACCCAGTAACACAGACACACACTTACACCAAGTAACAAAGACATACACTGACACCCAGTAACACAGACACACAAGGACACCAAGTAACAAATACACACACTTACACCAAGTAACACAGACATACACTGACACCAAGTAACAAAGACATACACTGATACCCAGTAACACAGGCACACACTGTGGGGGGGGGCGGGGTGGGGAGGGGGGCGGGGGGTTGGGGGGGATGTGGCACATTGGCGCAGTGGTTAGCACCGCAGACTCACAGCTCCAGGGACCCTGGTTCGATTCTGGGGACTGCCTGCGCGGAGTTTGCAAGTTCTCCCTGTGTCTGCGTGGGTTTCCTCCGGGTGCTCCGGTTTCCTCCCACATGCCAAAGACTTGCAGGTTGATAGGTTAAGTGGCCATCATAAATTGCCCCTAGTATAGGTAGGTGGCAGGGAAATATATAGGGACAGGTGCGAATGTGATAGGAATACGGGATTAGTGTAGGATTAGTATAAATTGGTGGTGAATGGTCGGCACAGACTCGGTGGGCAGAAGGGCCTGTTGAAGTGCTGTATCTCTAAACTAAACTAAATACTGACACCTAGTGTCACAGATACACACTGACACCCAGTAACACAAACAAACACACACTGACACCCAGGAACACAGAGAAACACTAATAAACAGTAACAAAGATATACACTGACACCAAGTCACAAACAAATACACTGACACCAAGTAACAATGACGTACACTTACACCAAGTAACAAAGACACACACTGACCCCCAGTAACACAGACATGCACTGACACCAAGACACAAAGACATACACTGATACACAGACACACACTTACACCAAGTAACACAGACATACACTGACACCAAGTAACAAAGACATACACTGACACCCAGTATCACAGACACACACTGACACCAAGTCACAAAGACATACACTGACACCAAGTCACAAAGACATAAACTGACACCAAGACACAAAGACATACACTGATACCAAGTAACACAGACATAAACTGATACAAAGTAACAAAGACATACACTGACCCCCAGTAACACAGACACACACTGACCCCCAGTAACACAGACATACACTGACCCCCGGTAACAAAGACATACACTGACACCAAGTCACAAAGTCATACACTGATACACAGACACACATTTATACCAAGAAACACAGACATACACTGACACCAAGCAACACAGACATACACTGACACCAAGTAACAAAGACATACACTGACACCAAGTCACAAAGACACACACTGACACCCAGTAACAAAGACATACACTGACACCAAGTCACAAAGACATGCACTGATACACAGGAACACAGACACACACTGAAACCCAGTAACAAAGACATACACTGATACCAAGTGACACAGACACACACTGACACCCAGTAAAAAAGACGGACACTGATACCAAGTCACAAAGACATACACTGAAACCCAGTAACACAGACACACACTGACACCCAGTAACAAAGGCATACACTGATACCAAGTCATACAGACATACACTGATACCCAGTAACACAGACACACACTTACACCAAGTAACACAGACATACACTGACACCAAGTAACAAAGCCATACCCTGACACCAAGTAACAAAGACATACACTTACACCAAGTAACAAAGACATACCCTGACACCAAGTAACAAAGACATACACTTACACCAAGTAACAAAGACACACACTGACACCCAGTAACAAAGACATACACTGACACCAAGTCACAAAGACATACACTGATACCCAGGAGCACAGACACACACTGAAACCCAGTAACACAGAGAAACACTAATAAACAGTAACAAAGACATACACTGACACCAAGTCACAAACAAATACACTGACACCAAGTAACAATGACGTACACTTACACCAAGTAACAAAGACAGACACTGATACCCAGTAACACAGCAACACACTGACCCCCAGTAACACAGACACACACTGACCCCCAGTAACACAGATATATACTGACACCAAGTCACAAAGACACACACTGAAACCCAATAACAAAGACATACTCTGACACCAAGTCACAAAGACATACACTGATACACAGACACACTTGCACCAAGTAACACAGACATACACTGACACCAAGTAACAAAGACATGCACTGATACCCAGTATCACAGACGCACACTTACACTAAGTAACAAAGACATACACTGACACCAAGTCACAAAGACATACACTGATACCAAGTAACACAGTCATACACTGATACCCAGTAACACTACACACACTTACACCAAGTAACACAGACATACACTGACACCAAGTAACAAAGACATGCACTGATACCCAGTAACACAGACACACACTTACACCAAGTAACAAAGACAAACACTGATTCCCAGTAACACAGACACACACTTACACCAAGTAACAAAGACATACACTGACACCCAGTAACACAGAAACACAAGGACACCAAGTAACAAAGACACACACTTACACCAAGTAACACAGACACAAACTGACACCCAGTAACACAGACACGCACTTACACCAAGTAACACAGACATACACTTACACCAAGTATCAAAGACATACACTGACACCCAGAAACACAGACACACAAGGACACCAAGTAACAAAGACACACACTTACACCAAGTAACACAGACACACACTGACACCCAGTAACACAGACACACACTTACACCAAGTAACACAGACATACACTGACACCAAGTAACAAAGACATGCACTGATACCCAGTAACACAGACACACACTTACACCAAGTAACAAAGACAAACAATGATTCCCAGTAACACAGACACACACTTACACCAAGTACCAAAGACATACACTGACACCCAGTAACACAGACTCACAAGGACACCAAGTAACAAAGACACACACTTACACCAAGTAACACAGACACACACTGACACCCAGTAACACAGACACGTACTTACACCAAGTAACACAGACATACACTGACACCAAGTAACAAAGACATACACTGATACCCAGTAACACAGGCACACACTGTGGGGGGGCGGGGGGGGGAGGGGTGTTGGGGGGGATGGGGCACATTGGCGCAGTGCTTAGCACCGCAGACTCACAGCTCCAGCGACCCGGGTTCGATTCTGGGGACTGCCTGCGCGGAGTTTGCAAGTTTTCCCTGTGTCTGCGTGGGTTTCCTCCGGGTGCTCCGGTTTCCTCCCCCATGCCAAAGACTTGCAGGTTGATAGGTTAATTGGCCATCATAAACTTCCCCTAGTATAGGTAGGTGGCAGGGAAATATATAGGAACAGGTGCGGATGTGATAGGAATACGGGATTAGTGTAGGATTAGTATAAATTGGTGGTGAATGGTCGGCACAGACTCGGTGGGCAGAAGGGCCTGCTGAAGTGCTGCATCTCTAAACTAAACTAAATACTGACACCTAGTGTCACAGATACACACTGACACCCAGTAACACAAACAAACACACACTGACACCCAGGAACACAGAGAAACACGAATAAACAGTAACAAAGACATGCACTGACACCAAGTCACATACAAATACACTGACACCAAGTAACAATGACGTACACTTACACCAAGTAACAAAGACAGACACTGATACCCAGTAACACAGAAACACACTGACCCCCAGTAACACAGACACACACTGACCCCCAGTAACACAGACATACACTGACACCAAGTCACAAAGACATACACTGATACACAGACACACACTTACACCAAGTAACACAGACATACACTGACACCAAGTAACAAAGACATAGACTGATACCCAGTATCACAGACACACACTGACACCAAGTAACAAAGACATACACTGACACCAAGTCACAAAGACATACACTGATACCAAGTAACACAGACATACACTGATACAAAGTAACAAAGACATACACTGACCCCCAGTAACACAGACACACACTGACCCCCAGTAACACAGACATACACTGACCCCCGGTAACAAAGACATACACTGACACCAAGTCACAAAGTCATACATTGATACACAGACACACACTTATAGCAAGAAACACAGACATCCACTGACACCAAGTAACACAGACATACACTGACACCAAGTAACAAAGACATACACTGACACCAAGTCACAAAGACACACACTGATACCCAGTAACACAGACACACACTTACACCAAGTAACACAGACATGCACTGACACCAAGTAACAAAGACATGCACTGATACCCAGTAACACAAACACACACTTACACCAAGTAACAACGACAAACACTGATACCCAGTAACACAGACACTCACTTACACCAAGTAACAAAGACATACACTGACACCCAGTAACACAGACACACAAGGGCACCAAGTAAAAAAGACACACACTTACACCAAGTAACAAAGACATACACTGACACGCAGTAACACAGACGCACACTTACACCAAGTAACAAAGACATACACTTACACCAAGTAACACATACATACACTTACACCAAGTATTTTGACATACACTTACACCAAGTAACAAAGACATACAGTGACACCAAGTCACAAACACATACAATGACACCAAGTAACAAAGACTTGCACTGACACCAAGTAACAAAGACATACACTGACACCCAGTAAGACAGACACACACTGGGCGGCACAGTGACGCAGTGGTTAGCACTGCAGCCTCAGAGCTCCAAGGAACCGGGTTCGATTCAGGGTACTGCCTGTGCGGAGTTTGCAAGTTCTCCCTGTGTCTGCGTGGGTTTCCTCCGGGTGCTCCGGTTTCCTCCCACATGCAGGTTGATAGGTTAATTGTCCATTATAAATTGCCCCTAGTATATGTAGGTTGAAGGGAAATATATAGGGACCGGTGGGGATGTTATTGGAATATGAGATTCTTGTAGGATTAGTATAAATGTGTGGTTGATGGTCGGCACAGACTCGGTGGGCCGAAGGGCCTGTTTCAGTGCTGTATCTCTAATCTAAACTAAATACTGACACCTAGTGTCACAGACACAGACTGACACCCAGTAACACACACTTACACCAAGTAACAAAGACATACACTGACACCCAGAAACAAAGACATCCACTGACACCAAGTCACAAACACATACACTGACACCAAGTAACAAAGACATCCACTGATACCCAGTAACACAGACACACACTGACACCCAGTTACACAGACACACACTTACACCAAGTAACAAAGACATACACTGACACCAAGTAACAAAGACACACACTGATACCCAGTAACACAGAAACACACTGACACCAAGTAACAAAGACAGACACTGATACCCAGGAAAACAGACACACACTTACACCAAGTAACAAAGACATACACTTACACCAAGTAACACAGACACACACTGAAACCAAGTGACAAAGACATACAATTACACCAAGTAACAAAGACACACACTTACACCAAGTATTTTGACACACACTGACACCAAGTAACAAAGACATACACTGATACCCAGTAACACAGACATACACTTACACCAAGTAACAAAGACATACACTGACACCAAGTCACAAAGACACACACTGACACCCAGTAACAAAGACATACACTGACACCAAGTCACAAAGACATACACTGATACCCAGTAACACATTCACACAGTTACAACAAGTAACACAGACATACACTGACACCCAGTAGCAAAGACATGCACTGACACCCAGTAACACAGACACACACGGACACCAAGTAACAAAGACACACACTTACACCAAGTAACACAGACACACACGAACACCCAGTAACAAAGACACACACTTACACCAAGTAAAACAGACATACACTGACACCAAGTAACAAAGACATACACTGATACCCAGCAACACAGGCACACACTCACACCAAGTCACAAAGACATACACTGATACCCAGGAACACAGACACACACTGAAACCCAGTAACAAAGACATACACTGATAGCAAGTCACAAAGACACACACTGATACCCAGTAACACAGACACACACTGACACCCAGTAACAAAGACGGACACTGATACCAAGTCACAAAGACATACACTGAAACCCAGTAACACAGACACACACTGACACCCAGTAACAAAGACATACACTGATAAAAAGTCATAAAGACATACACTGATACCCAGTAACATAGACACACACTTACACCAAGTAACACAGAAATACAATGACACCAAGTAACAAAGACATACCCTGACACCAAGTTACAAAGTCATACCCTGACAGCAAGTAATAAAGACATACACTTACACCAAGTAACAAAGACAGACAATTACACCAAGTAACAAAGACATACACTTATACCAAGTATTTTGACATACACTGACACCAAGTAACAAAGACATACACTGATACCCAGTTACACAGACACACACTTACACCAAGTAACAAAACATACGCTGACAACAAGTCACATAGACATACTCTGACACCCAGTAACAAAGACATACACTGGCAGCAAGTCACAAAGTCATACACTGATACCCAGTAACACAGACCCACACTATCACCAAGTAACACAGACATAAACTGACACCAAGTAACAAAGACATGCACTGATACCCAGTAACACAGACACACACTTACACCAAGTAACAAAGACAAACACTGATACCCAGTAACACAGACACACACTTACACCAAGTAACAAAGACATACACTGACACCCAGTAACACAGACACACAAGGACACCAAGTAACAAATACACACACTTACACCAAGTAACACAGACATACACTGACACCAAGTAACAAAGACATACACTGATACCCAGTAACACAGGCACACACTGTGGGGGGGGGGGGGGGCGGGGTGGGGAGGGGGGCGGGGGGTTGGGGGGGATGTGGCACATTGGCGCAGTGGTTAGCACCGCAGACTCACAGCTCCAGGGACCCTGGTTCGATTCTGTGGACTGCCTGCGCGGAGTTTGCAAGTTCTCCCTGTGTCTGCGTGGGTTTCCTCCGGGTGCTCCGGTTTCCTCCCACATGCCAAAGACTTGCAGGTTGATAGGTTAAGTGGCCATCATAAATTGCCCCTAGTATAGGTAGGTGGCAGGGAAATATATAGGGACAGGTGCAAATGTGATAGGAATACGGGATTAGTGTAGGATTAGTATAAATTGGTGGTGAATGGTCGGCACAGACTCGGTGGGCAGAAGGGCCTGTTAAAGTGCTGTATCTCTAAACTAAACTAAATACTGACACCTAGTGTCACAGATACACACTGACACCCAGGAACACAAACAAACACACACTGACACCCAGGAACACAGAGAAACACTAATAAACAGTAACAAAGACATACACTGACACCAAGTCACAAACAAATACACTGACACCAAGTAACAATGACGTACACTTACACCAAGTAACAAAGACACACACTGACCCCCAGTAGCACAGACATACACTGACACCAAGACACAAAGACATACACTGATACACAGACACACACTTACACCAAGTAACACAGACATACACTGACACCAAGTAACAAAGACATACACTGACACCCAGTATCACAGACACACACTGACACCAAGTCACAAAGACATACACTGACACCAAGTCACAAAGACATAAACTGACACCAAGACACAAAGACATACACTGATACCAAGTAACACAGACATAAACTGATACAAAGTAACAAAGACATACACTGACCCCCAGTAACACAGACACACACTGACCCCCAGTAACACAGACATACACTGACCCCCGGTAACAAAGACATACACTGACACCAAGTCACAAAGTCATACACTGATACACAGACACACATTTATACCAAGAAACACAGACATACACTGACACCAAGTAACACAGACATACACTGACACCAAGTAACAAAGACATACACTGACACCAAGTCACAAAGACACACACTGACACCCAGTAACAAAGACATACACTGACACCAAGTCACAAAGACATGCACTGATACACAAGAACACAGACACACACTGAAACCCAGTAACAAAGACATACACTGATACCAAGTGACACAGACACACACTGACACCCAGTAAAAAAGACGGACACTGATACCAAGTCACAAAGACATACACTGAAACCCAGTAACACAGACACACACTGACACCCAGTAACAAAGGCATACACTGATACCAAGTCATACAGACATACACTGATACCCAGTAACACAGACACACACTTACACCAAGTAACACAGACATACACTGACACCAAGTAACAAAGCCATACCCTGACACCAAGTAACAAAGACATACACTTACACCAAGTAACAAAGACATACCCTGACACCAAGTAACAAAGACATACACTTACACCAAGTAACAAAGACACACACTGACACCCAGTAACAAAGACATACACTGACACCAAGTCACAAAGACATACACTGATACCCAGGAGCACAGACACACACTGAAACCCAGTAACACAGAGAAACACTAATAAACAGTAACAAAGACATACACTGACACCAAGTCACAAACAAATACACTGACACCAAGTAACAATGACGTACACTTACACCAAGTAACAAAGACAGACACTGATACCCAGTAACACAGCAACACACTGACCCCCAGTAACACAGACACACACTGACCCCCAGTAACACAGATATATACTGACACCAAGTCACAAAGACACACACTGAAACCCAATAACAAAGACATACTCTGACACCAAGTCACAAAGACAAACACTGATACACAGACACACTTGCACCAAGTAACACAGACATACACTGACACCAAGTAACAAAGACATGCACTGATACCCAGTATCACAGACGCACACTTACACTAAGTAACAAAGACATACACTGACACCAAGTCACAAAGACATACACTGATACCAAGTAACACAGTCATACACTGATACCCAGTAACACTACACACACTTACACCAAGTAACACAGACATACACTGACACCAAGTAACAAAGACATGCACTGATACCCAGTAACACAGACACACACTTACACCAAGTAACAAAGACAAACACTGATTCCCAGTAACACAGACACACACTTACACCAAGTAACAAAGACATACACTGACACCCAGTAACACAGACACACAAGGACACCAAGTAACAAAGACACACACTTACACCAAGTAACACAGACACACACTGACACCCAGTAACACAGACACGCACTTACACCAAGTAACACAGACATACACTTACACCAAGTAACAAAGACATACACTGACACCCAGAAACACAGACACACAAGGACACCAAGTAACAAAGACACACACTTACACCAAGTATCACAGACACACACTGACACCCAGTAACACAGACACACACTTACACCAAGTAACACAGACATACACTGACACCAAGTAACAAAGACATGCACTGATACCCAGTAACACAGACACACACTTACACCAAGTAACAAAGACAAACAATGATTCCCAGTAACACAGACACACACTTACACCAAGTACCAAAGACATACACTGACACCCAGTAACACAGACTCACAAGGACACCAAGTAACAAAGACACACACTTACACCAAGTAACACAGACACACACTGACACCCAGTAACACAGACACGTACTTACACCAAGTAACACAGACATACACTGACACCAAGTAACAAAGACATACACTGATACCCAGTAACACAGGCTCACACTGTGGGGGGACGGGGGGGGGGAGGGGTGTTGGGGGGGATTGGGCACATTGGCGCAGTGCTTAGCACCGCAGACTCACAGCTCCAGCGACCCGGGTTCGATTCTGGGGACTGCCTGCGCGGAGTTTGCAAGTTTTCCCTGTGTCTGCGTGGGTTTCCTCCGGGTGCTCCGGTTTCCTCCCCCATGCCAAAGACTTGCAGGTTGATAGGTTAATTGGCCATCATAAATTTCCCCTGGTATAGGTAGGTGGCAGGGAAATATATAGGAACAGGTGCGGATGTGATAGGAATACGGGATTAGTGTAGGATTAGTATAAATTGGTGGTGAATGGTCGGCACAGACTCGGTGGGCAGAAGGGCCTGCTGAAGTGCTGCATCTCTAAACTAAACTAAATACTGACACCTAGTGTCACAGATACACACTGACACCCAGTAACACAAACAAACACACACTGACACCCAGGAACACAGAGAAACACGAATAAACAGTAACAAAGACATGCACTGACACCAAGTCACATACAAATACACTGACACCAAGTAACAATGACGTACACTTACACCAAGTAACAAAGACAGACACTGATACCCAGTAACATAGAAACACACTGACCCCCAGTAACACAGACACACACTGACCCCCAGTAACACAGACATACACTGACACCAAGTCACAAAGACATACACTGATACACAGACACACACTTACACCAAGTAACACAGACATACACTGACACCAAGTAACAAAGACATAGACTGATACCCAGTATCACAGACACACACTGACACCAAGTAACAAAGACATACACTGACACCAAGTCACAAAGACATACACTGATACCAAGTAACACAGACATACACTGATACAAAGTAACAAAGACATACACTGACCCCCAGTAACACAGACACACACTGACCCCCAGTAACACAGACATACACTGACCCCCGGTAACAAAGACATACACTGACACCAAGTCACAAAGTCATACATTGATACACAGACACACACTTATAGCAAGAAACACAGACATCCACTGACACCAAGTAACACAGACATACACTGACACCAAGTCACAAAGACACACACTGATACCCAGTAACACAGACACACACTTACACCAAGTAACACAGACATGCACTGACACCAAGTAACAAAGACATGCACTGATACCCAGTAACACAAACACACACTTACACCAAGTAACAACGACAAACACTGATACCCAGTAACACAGACACTCACTTACACCAAGTAACAAAGACATACACTGACACCCAGTAACACAGACACACAAGGGCACCAAGTAACAAAGACACACACTTACACCAAGTAACAAAGACATACACTGACACGCAGTAACACAGACGCACACTTACACCAAGTAACAAAGACATACACTTACACCAAGTAACACATACATACACTTACACCAAGTATTTTGACATACACTTACACCAAGTAACAAAGACATACAGTGACACCAAGTCACAAACACATACAATGACACCAAGTAACAAAGACTTGCACTGACACCAAGTAACAAAGACATACACTGACACCCAGTAACACAGACACACACTGGGCGGCACAGTGACGCAGTGGTTAGCACTGCAGCCTCAGAGCTCCAAGGAACCGGGTTCGATTCTGGGTACTGCCTGTGCGGAGTTTGCAAGTTCTCCCTGTGTCTGCGTGGGTTTCCTCCGGGTGCTCCGGTTTCCTCCCACATGCAGGTTGATAGGTTAATTGTCCATTATAAATTGCCCCTAGTATATGTAGGTTGAAGGGAAATATATAGGGACCGGTGGGGATGTTATTGGAATATGAGATTCTTGTAGGATTAGTATAAATGTGTGGTTGATGGTCGGCACAGACTCGGTGGGCCGAAGGGCCTGTTTCAGTGCTGTATCTCTAATCTAAACTAAATACTGACACCTAGTGTCACAGACACAGACTGACACCCAGTAACACACACTTACACCAAGTAACAAAGACATACACTGACACCCAGAAACAAAGACATCCACTGACACCAAGTCACAAACACATACACTGACACCAAGTAACAAAGACATCCACTGATACCCAGTAACACAGACACACACTGACACCCAGTTACACAGACACACACTTACACCAAGTAACAAAGACATACACTGACACCAAGTAACAAAGACACACACTGATACCCAGTAACACAGAAACACACTGACACCAAGTAACAAAGACAGACACTGATACCCAGGAAAACAGACACACACTTACACCAAGTAACAAAGACATACACTTACACCAAGTAACACAGACACACACTGAAACCAAGTGACAAAGACATACAATTACACCAAGTAACAAAGACACACACTTACACCAAGTATTTTGACACACACTGACACCAAGTAACAAAGACATACACTGATACCCAGTAACACAGACATACACTTACACCAAGTAACAAAGACATACACTGACACCAAGTCACAAAGACACACACTGACACCCAGTAACAAAGACATACACTGACACCAAGTCACAAAGACATACACTGATACCCAGTAACACATTCACACAGTTACAACAAGTAACACAGACATACACTGACACCCAGTAGCAAAGACATGCACTGACACCCAGTAACACAGACACACACGGACACCAAGTAACAAAGACACACACTTACACCAAGTAACACAGACACACACGAACACCCAGTAACAAAGACACACACTTACACCAAGTAAAACAGACATACACTGACACCAAGTAACAAAGACATACACTGATACCCAGCAACACAGGCACACACTCACACCAAGACACAAAGACATACACTGATACCCAGGAACACAGACACACACTGAAACCCAGTAACAAAGACATACACTGATAGCAAGTCACAAAGACACACACTGATACCCAGTAACACAGACACACACTGACACCCAGTAACAAAGACGGACACTGATACCAAGTCACAAAGACATACACTGAAACCCAGTAACACAGACACACACTGACACCCAGTAACAAAGACATACACTGATAAAAAGTCATAAAGACATACACTGATACCCAGTAACATAGACACACACTTACACCAAGTAACACAGAAATACAATGACACCAAGTAACAAAGACATACCCTGACACCAAGTTACAAAGTCATACCCTGACAGCAAGTAATAAAGACATACACTTACACCAAGTAACAAAGACAGACAATTACACCAAGTAACAAAGACATACACTTATACCAAGTATTTTGACATACACTGACACCAAGTAACAAAGACATACACTGATACCCAGTTACACAGACACACACTTACACCAAGTAACAAAACATACGCTGACAACAAGTCACATAGACATACTCTGACACCCAGTAACAAAGACATACACTGGCAGCAAGTCACAAAGTCATACACTGATACCCAGTAACACAGACCCACACTATCACCAAGTAACACAGACATAAACTGACACCAAGTAACAAAGACATGCACTGATACCCAGTAACACAGACACACACTTACACCAAGTAACAAAGACAAACACTGATACCCAGTAACACAGACACACACTTACACCAAGTAACAAAGACATACACTGACACCCAGTAACACAGACACACAAGGACACCAAGTAACAAATACACACACTTACACCAAGTAACACAGACATACACTGACACCAAGTAACAAAGACATACACTGATACCCAGTAACACAGGCACACACTGTGGGGGGGGGGGGGCGGGGTGGGGAGGGGGGCGGGGGGTTGGGGGGGATGTGGCACATTGGCGCAGTGGTTAGCACCGCAGACTCACAGCTCCAGGGACCCTGGTTCGATTCTGGGGACTGCCTGCGCGGAGTTTGCAAGTTCTCCCTGTGTCTGCGTGGGTTTCCTCCGGGTGCTCCGGTTTCCTCCCACATGCCAAAGACTTGCAGGTTGATAGGTTAAGTGGCCATCATAAATTGCCCCTAGTATAGGTAGGTGGCAGGGAAATATATAGGGACAGGTGCGAATGTGATAGGAATACGGGATTAGTCTAGGATTAGTATAAATTGGTGGTGAATGGTCGGCACAGACTCGGTGGGCAGAAGGGCCTGTTGAAGTGCTGTATCTCTAAACTAAACTAAATACTGACACCTAGTGTCACAGATACACACTGACACCCAGGAACACAAACAAACACACACTGACACCCAGGAACACAGAGAAACACTAATAAACAGTAACAAAGACATACACTGACACCAAGTCACAAACAAATACACTGACACCAAGTAACAATGACGTACACTTACACCAAGTAACAAAGACACACAGGGACCCCCAGTAGCACAGACATACACTGACACCAAGACACAAAGACATACACTGATACACAGACACACACTTACACCAAGTAACACAGACATACACTGACACCAAGTAACAAAGACATACACTGACACCCAGTATCACAGACACACACTGACACCAAGTCACAAAGACATACACTGACACCAAGTCACAAAGACATAAACTGACACCAAGACACAAAGACATACACTGATACCAAGTAACACAGACATAAACTGATACAAAGTAACAAAGACATACACTGACCCCCAGTAACACAGACACACACTGACCCCCAGTAACACAGACATACACTGACCCCCGGTAACAAAGACATACACTGACACCAAGTCACAAAGTCATACACTGATACACAGACACACATTTATACCAAGAAACACAGACATACACTGACACCAAGTAACACAGACATACACTGACACCAAGTAACAAAGACATACACTGACACCAAGTCACAAAGACACACACTGACACCCAGTAACAAAGACATACACTGACACCAAGTCACAAAGACATGCACTGATACACAGGAACACAGACACACACTGAAACCCAGTAACAAAGACATACACTGATACCAAGTGACGCAGACACACACTGACACCCAGTAAAAAAGACGGACACTGATACCAAGTCACAAAGACATACACTGAAACCCAGTAACACAGACACACACTGACACCCAGTAACAAAGGCATACACTGATACCAAGTCATACAGACATACACTGATACCCAGTAACACAGACACACACTTACACCAAGTAACACAGACATACACTGACACCAAGTAACAAAGCCATACCCTGACACCAAGTAACAAAGACATACACTTACACCAAGTAACAAAGACATACCCTGACACCAAGTAACAAAGACATACACTTACACCAAGTAACAAAGACACACACTGACACCCAGTAACAAAGACATACACTGACACCAAGTCACAAAGACATACACTGATACCCAGGAGCACAGACACACACTGAAACCCAGTAACACAGAGAAACACTAATAAACAGTAACAAAGACATACACTGACACCAAGTCACAAACAAATACACTGACACCAAGTAACAATGACGTACACTTACACCAAGTAACAAAGACAGACACTGATACCCAGTAACACAGCAACACACTGACCCCCAGTAACACAGACACACACTGACCCCCAGTAACACAGATATATACTGACACCAAGTCACAAAGACACACACTGAAACCCAATAACAAAGACATACTCTGACACCAAGTCACAAAGACATACACTGATACACAGACACACTTGCACCAAGTAACACAGACATACACTGACACCAAGTAACAAAGACATGCACTGATACCCAGTATCACAGACGCACACTTACACTAAGTAACAAAGACATACACTGACACCAAGTCACAAAGACATACACTGATACCAAGTAACACAGTCATACACTGATACCCAGTAACACTACACACACTTACACCAAGTAACACAGACATACACTGACACCAAGTAACAAAGACATGCACTGATACCCAGTAACACAGACACACACTTACACCAAGTAACAAAGACAAACACTGATTCCCAGTAACACAGACACACACTTACACCAAGTAACAAAGACATACACTGACACCCAGTAACACAGACACACAAGGACACCAAGTAACAAAGACACACACTTACACCAAGTAACACAGACACACACTGACACCCAGTAACACAGACACGCACTTACACCAAGTAACACAGACATACACTTACACCAAGTAACAAAGACATACACTGACACCCAGAAACACAGACACACAAGGACACCAAGTAACAAAGACACACACTTACACCAAGTAACACAGACACACACTGACACCCAGTAACACAGACACACACTTACACCAAGTAACACAGACATACACTGACACCAAGTAACAAAGACATGCACTGATACCCAGTAACACAGACACACACTTACACCAAGTAACAAAGACAAACAATGATTCCCAGTAACACAGACACACACTTACACCAAGTACCAAAGACATACACTGACACCCAGTAACACAGACTCACAAGGACACCAAGTAACAAAGACACACACTTACACCAAGTAACACAGACACACACTGACACCCAGTAACACAGACACGTACTTACACCAAGTAACACAGACATACACTGACACCAAGTAACAAAGACATACACTGATACCCAGTAACACAGGCACACACTGTGGGGGGGCGGGGGGGGGGGAGGGGTGTTGGGGGGGATTGGGCACATTGGCGCAGTGCTTAGCACCGCAGACTCACAGCTCCAGCGACCCGGGTTCGATTCTGGGGACTGCCTGCGCGGAGTTTGCAAGTTTTCCCTGTGTCTGCGTGGGTTTCCTCCGGGTGCTCCGGTTTCCTCCCCCATGCCAAAGACTTGCAGGTTGATAGGTTAATTGGCCATCATAAATTTCCCCTGGTATAGGTAGGTAGCAGGGATATATATAGGAACAGGTGCGGATGTGATAGGAATACGGGATTAGTGTAGGATTAGTATAAATTGGTGGTGAATGGTCGGCACAGACTCGGTGGGCAGAAGGGCCTGCTGAAGTGCTGCATCTCTAAACTAAACTAAATACTGACACCTAGTGTCACAGATACACACTGACACCCAGTAACACAAACAAACACACACTGACACCCAGGAACACAGAGAAACACGAATAAACAGTAACAAAGACATGCACTGACACCAAGTCACATACAAATACACTGACACCAAGTAACAATGACGTACACTTACACCAAGTAACAAAGACAGACACTGATACCCAGTAACACAGAAACACACTGACCCCCAGTAACACAGACACACACTGACCCCCAGTAACACAGACATACACTGACACCAAGTCACAAAGACATACACTGATACACAGACACACACTTACACCAAGTAACACAGACATACACTGACACCAAGTAACAAAGACATAGACTGATACCCAGTATCACAGACACACACTGACACCAAGTAACAAAGACATACACTGACACCAAGTCACAAAGACATACACTGATACCAAGTAACACAGACATACACTGATACAAAGTAACAAAGACATACACTGACCCCCAGTAACACAGACACACACTGACCCCCAGTAACACAGACATACACTGACCCCCGGTAACAAAGACATACACTGACACCAAGTCACAAAGTCATACATTGATACACAGACACACACTTATAGCAAGAAACACAGACATCCACTGACACCAAGTAACACAGACATACACTGACACCAAGTCACAAAGACACACACTGATACCCAGTAACACAGACACACACTTACACCAAGTAACACAGACATGCACTGACACCAAGTAACAAAGACATGCACTGATACCCAGTAACACAAACACACACTTACACCAAGTAACAACGACAAACACTGATACCCAGTAACACAGACACTCACTTACACCAAGTAACAAAGACATACACTGACACCCAGTAACACAGACACACAAGGGCACCAAGTAACAAAGACACACACTTACACCAAGTAACAAAGACATACACTGACACGCAGTAACACAGACGCACACTTACACCAAGTAACAAAGACATACACTTACACCAAGTAACACATACATACACTTACACCAAGTATTTTGACATACACTTACACCAAGTAACAAAGACATACAGTGACACCAAGTCACAAACACATACAATGACACCAAGTAACAAAGACTTGCACTGACACCAAGTAACAAAGACATACACTGACACCCAGTAACACAGACACACACTGGGCGGCACAGTGACGCAGTGGTTAGCACTGCAGCCTCAGAGCTCCAAGGAACCGGGTTCGATTCTGGGTACTGCCTGTGCGGAGTTTGCAAGTTCTCCCTGTGTCTGCGTGGGTTTCCTCCGGGTGCTCCGGTTTCCTCCCACATGCAGGTTGATAGGTTAATTGTCCATTATAAATTGCCCCTAGTATATGTAGGTTGAAGGGAAATATATAGGGACCGGTGGGGATGTTATTGGAATATGAGATTCTTGTAGGATTAGTATAAATGTGTGGTTGATGGTCGGCACAGACTCGGTGGGCCGAAGGGCCTGTTTCAGTGCTGTATCTCTAATCTAAACTAAATACTGACACCTAGTGTCACAGACACAGACTGACACCCAGTAACACACACTTACACCAAGTAACAAAGACATACACTGACACCCAGAAACAAAGACATCCACTGACACCAAGTCACAAACACATACACTGACACCAAGTAACAAAGACATCCACTGATACCCAGTAACACAGACACACACTGACACCCAGTTACACAGACACACACTTACACCAAGTAACAAAGACATACACTGACACCAAGTAACAAAGACACACACTGATACCCAGTAACACAGAAACACACTGACACCAAGTAACAAAGACAGACACTGATACCCAGGAAAACAGACACACACTTACACCAAGTAACAAAGACATACACTTACACCAAGTAACACAGACACACACTGAAACCAAGTGACAAAGACATACAATTACACCAAGTAACAAAGACACACACTTACACCAAGTATTTTGACACACACTGACACCAAGTAACAAAGACATACACTGATACCCAGTAACACAGACATACACTTACACCAAGTAACAAAGACATACACTGACACCAAGTCACAAAGACACACACTGACACCCAGTAACAAAGACATACACTGACACCAAGTCACAAAGACATACACTGATACCCAGTAACACATTCACACAGTTACAACAAGTAACACAGACATACACTGACACCCAGTAGCAAAGACATGCACTGACACCCAGTAACACAGACACACACGGACACCAAGTAACAAAGACACACACTTACACCAAGTAACACAGACACACACGAACACCCAGTAACAAAGACACACACTTACACCAAGTAAAACAGACATACACTGACACCAAGTAACAAAGACATACACTGATACCCAGCAACACAGGCACACACTCACACCAAGACACAAAGACATACACTGATACCCAGGAACACAGACACACACTGAAACCCAGTAACAAAGACATACACTGATAGCAAGTCACAAAGACACACACTGATACCCAGTAACACAGACACACACTGACACCCAGTAACAAAGACGGACACTGATACCAAGTCACAAAGACATACACTGAAACCCAGTAACACAGACACACACTGACACCCAGTAACAAAGACATACACTGATAAAAAGTCATAAAGACATACACTGATACCCAGTAACATAGACACACACTTACACCAAGTAACACAGAAATACAATGACACCAAGTAACAAAGACATACCCTGACACCAAGTTACAAAGTCATACCCTGACAGCAAGTAATAAAGACATACACTTACACCAAGTAACAAAGACAGACAATTACACCAAGTAACAAAGACATACACTTATACCAAGTATTTTGACATACACTGACACCAAGTAACAAAGACATACACTGATACCCAGTTACACAGACACACACTTACACCAAGTAACAAAACATACGCTGACAACAAGTCACATAGACATACTCTGACACCCAGTAACAAAGACATACACTGGCAGCAAGTCACAAAGTCATACACTGATACCCAGTAACACAGACCCACACTATCACCAAGTAACACAGACATAAACTGACACCAAGTAACAAAGACATGCACTGATACCCAGTAACACAGACACACACTTACACCAAGTAACAAAGACAAACACTGATACCCAGTAACACAGACACACACTTACACCAAGTAACAAAGACATACACTGACACCCAGTAACACAGACACACAAGGACACCAAGTAACAAATACACACACTTACACCAAGTAACACAGACATACACTGACACCAAGTAACAAAGACATACACTGATACCCAGTAACACAGGCACACACTGTGGGGGGGGGGGCGGGGTGGGGAGGGGGGCGGGGGGTTGGGGGGGATGTGGCACATTGGCGCAGTGGTTAGCACCGCAGACTCACAGCTCCAGGGACCCTGGTTCGATTCTGGGGACTGCCTGCGCGGAGTTTGCAAGTTCTCCCTGTGTCTGCGTGGGTTTCCTCCGGGTGCTCCGGTTTCCTCCCACATGCCAAAGACTTGCAGGTTGATAGGTTAAGTGGCCATCATAAATTGCCCCTAGTATAGGTAGGTGGCAGGGAAATATATAGGGACAGGTGCGAATGTGATAGGAATACGGGATTAGTCTAGGATTAGTATAAATTGGTGGTGAATGGTCGGCACAGACTCGGTGGGCAGAAGGGCCTGTTGAAGTGCTGTATCTCTAAACTAAACTAAATACTGACACCTAGTGTCACAGATACACACTGACACCCAGGAACACAAACAAACACACACTGACACCCAGGAACACAGAGAAACACTAATAAACAGTAACAAAGACATACACTGACACCAAGTCACAAACAAATACACTGACACCAAGTAACAATGACGTACACTTACACCAAGTAACAAAGACACACAGGGACCCCCAGTAGCACAGACATACACTGACACCAAGACACAAAGACATACACTGATACACAGACACACACTTACACCAAGTAACACAGACATACACTGACACCAAGTAACAAAGACATACACTGACACCCAGTATCACAGACACACACTGACACCAAGTCACAAAGACATACACTGACACCAAGTCACAAAGACATAAACTGACACCAAGACACAAAGACATACACTGATACCAAGTAACACAGACATAAACTGATACAAAGTAACAAAGACATACACTGACCCCCAGTAACACAGACACACACTGACCCCCAGTAACACAGACATACACTGACCCCCGGTAACAAAGACATACACTGACACCAAGTCACAAAGTCATACACTGATACACAGACACACATTTATACCAAGAAACACAGACATACACTGACACCAAGTAACACAGACATACACTGACACCAAGTAACAAAGACATACACTGACACCAAGTCACAAAGACACACACTGACACCCAGTAACAAAGACATACACTGACACCAAGTCACAAAGACATGCACTGATACACAGGAACACAGACACACACTGAAACCCAGTAACAAAGACATACACTGATACCAAGTGACACAGACACACACTGACACCCAGTAAAAAAGACGGACACTGATACCAAGTCACAAAGACATACACTGAAACCCAGTAACACAGACACACACTGACACCCAGTAACAAAGGCATACACTGATACCAAGTCATACAGACATACACTGATACCCAGTAACACAGACACACACTTACACCAAGTAACACAGACATACACTGACACCAAGTAACAAAGCCATACCCTGACACCAAGTAACAAAGACATACACTTACACCAAGTAACAAAGACATACCCTGACACCAAGTAACAAAGACATACACTTACACCAAGTAACAAAGACACACACTGACACCCAGTAACAAAGACATACACTGACACCAAGTCACAAAGACATACACTGATACCCAGGAGCACAGACACACACTGAAACCCAGTAACACAGAGAAACACTAATAAACAGTAACAAAGACATACACTGACACCAAGTCACAAACAAATACACTGACACCAAGTAACAATGACGTACACTTACACCAAGTAACAAAGACAGACACTGATACCCAGTAACACAGCAACACACTGACCCCCAGTAACACAGACACACACTGACCCCCAGTAACACAGATATATACTGACACCAAGTCACAAAGACACACACTGAAACCCAATAACAAAGACATACTCTGACACCAAGTCACAAAGACATACACTGATACACAGACACACTTGCACCAAGTAACACAGACATACACTGACACCAAGTAACAAAGACATGCACTGATACCCAGTATCACAGACGCACACTTACACTAAGTAACAAAGACATACACTGACACCAAGTCACAAAGACATACACTGATACCAAGTAACACAGTCATACACTGATACCCAGTAACACTACACACACTTACACCAAGTAACACAGACATACACTGACACCAAGTAACAAAGACATGCAATGATACCCAGTAACACAGACACACACTTACACCAAGTAACAAAGACAAACACTGATTCCCAGTAACACAGACACACACTTACACCAAGTAACAAAGACATACACTGACACCCAGTAACACAGACACACAAGGACACCAAGTAACAAAGACACACACTTACACCAAGTAACACAGACACACACTGACACCCAGTAACACAGACACGCACTTACACCAAGTAACACAGACATACACTTACACCAAGTAACAAAGACATACACTGACACCCAGAAACACAGACACACAAGGACACCAAGTAACAAAGACACACACTTACACCAAGTAACA
This sequence comes from Heterodontus francisci, assembly GCF_036365525.1. Lineage (NCBI taxonomy): Eukaryota > Metazoa > Chordata > Chondrichthyes > Heterodontiformes > Heterodontidae > Heterodontus > Heterodontus francisci. The sequence goes on from NW_027141722.1 coordinate 3,956,137, forward strand.
CAGACACACACTGACACCCAGTAACACAGACACACACTTACACCAAGTAACACAGACATACACTGACACCAAGTAACAAAGACATGCACTGATACCCAGTAACACAGACACACACTTACACCAAGTAACAAAGACAAACAATGATTCCCAGTAACACAGACACACACTTACACCAAGTACCAAAGACATACACTGACACCCAGTAACACAGACTCACAAGGACACCAAGTAACAAAGACACACACTTACACCAAGTAACACAGACACACACTGACACCCAGTAACACAGACACGTACTTACACCAAGTAACACAGACATACACTGACACCAAGTAACAAAGACATACACTGATACCCAGTAACACAGGCACACACTGTGGGGGGGCGGGGGGGGGGGAGGGGTGTTGGGGGGGATTGGGCACATTGGCGCAGTGCTTAGCACCGCAGACTCACAGCTCCAGCGACCCGGGTTCGATTCTGGGGACTGCCTGCGCGGAGTTTGCAAGTTTTCCCTGTGTCTGCGTGGGTTTCCTCCGGGTGCTCCGGTTTCCTCCCCCATGCCAAAGACTTGCAGGTTGATAGGTTAATTGGCCATCATAAATTTCCCCTGGTATAGGTAGGTGGCAGGGATATATATAGGAACAGGTGCGGATGTGATAGGAATACGGGATTAGTGTAGGATTAGTATAAATTGGTGGTGAATGGTCGGCACAGACTCGGTGGGCAGAAGGGCCTGCTGAAGTGCTGCATCTCTAAACTAAACTAAATACTGACACCTAGTGTCACAGATACACACTGACACCCAGTAACACAAACAAACACACACTGACACCCAGGAACACAGAGAAACACGAATAAACAGTAACAAAGACATGCACTGACACCAAGTCACATACAAATACACTGACACCAAGTAACAATGACGTACACTTACACCAAGTAACAAAGACAGACACTGATACCCAGTAACACAGAAACACACTGACCCCCAGTAACACAGACACACACTGACCCCCAGTAACACAGACATACACTGACACCAAGTCACAAAGACATACACTGATACACAGACACACACTTACACCAAGTAACACAGACATACACTGACACCAAGTAACAAAGACATAGACTGATACCCAGTATCACAGACACACACTGACACCAAGTAACAAAGACATACACTGACACCAAGTCACAAAGACATACACTGATACCAAGTAACACAGACATACACTGATACAAAGTAACAAAGACATACACTGACCCCCAGTAACACAGACACACACTGACCCCCAGTAACACAGACATACACTGACCCCCGGTAACAAAGACATACACTGACACCAAGTCACAAAGTCATACATTGATACACAGACACACACTTATAGCAAGAAACACAGACATCCACTGACACCAAGTAACACAGACATACACTGACACCAAGTAACAAAGACATACACTGACACCAAGTCACAAAGACACACACTGATACCCAGTAACACAGACACACACTTACACCAAGTAACACAGACATGCACTGACACCAAGTAACAAAGACATGCACTGATACCCAGTAACACAAACACACACTTACACCAAGTAACAACGACAAACACTGATACCCAGTAACACAGACACTCACTTACACCAAGTAACAAAGACATACACTGACACCCAGTAACACAGACACACAAGGGCACCAAGTAACAAAGACACACACTTACACCAAGTAACAAAGACATACACTGACACGCAGTAACACAGACGCACACTTACACCAAGTAACAAAGACATACACTTACACCAAGTAACACATACATACACTTACACCAAGTATTTTGACATACACTTACACCAAGTAACAAAGACATACAGTGACACCAAGTCACAAACACATACAATGACACCAAGTAACAAAGACTTGCACTGACACCAAGTAACAAAGACATACACTGACACCCAGTAACACAGACACACACTGGGCGGCACAGTGACGCAGTGGTTAGCACTGCAGCCTCAGAGCTCCAAGGAACCGGGTTCGATTCTGGGTACTGCCTGTGCGGAGTTTGCAAGTTCTCCCTGTGTCGGCGTGGGTTTCCTCCGGGTGCTCCGGTTTCCTCCCACATGCAGGTTGATAGGTTAATTGTCCATTATAAATTGCCCCTAGTATATGTAGGTTGAAGGGAAATATATAGGGACCGGTGGGGATGTTATTGGAATATGAGATTCTTGTAGGATTAGTATAAATGTGTGGTTGATGGTCGGCACAGACTCGGTGGGCCGAAGGGCCTGTTTCAGTGCTGTATCTCTAATCTAAACTAAATACTGACACCTAGTGTCACAGACACAGACTGACACCCAGTAACACACACTTACACCAAGTAACAAAGACATACACTGACACCCAGAAACAAAGACATCCACTGACACCAAGTCACAAACACATACACTGACACCAAGTAACAAAGACATCCACTGATACCCAGTAACACAGACACACACTGACACCCAGTTACACAGACACACACTTACACCAAGTAACAAAGACATACACTGACACCAAGTAACAAAGACACACACTGATACCCAGTAACACAGAAACACACTGACACCAAGTAACAAAGACAGACACTGATACCCAGGAAAACAGACACACACTTACACCAAGTAACAAAGACATACACTTACACCAAGTAACACAGACACACACTGAAACCAAGTGACAAAGACATACAATTACACCAAGTAACAAAGACACACACTTACACCAAGTATTTTGACACACACTGACACCAAGTAACAAAGACATACACTGATACCCAGTAACACAGACATACACTTACACCAAGTAACAAAGACATACACTGACACCAAGTCACAAAGACACACACTGACACCCAGTAACAAAGACATACACTGACACCAAGTCACAAAGACATACACTGATACCCAGTAACACATTCACACAGTTACAACAAGTAACACAGACATACACTGACACCCAGTAGCAAAGACATGCACTGACACCCAGTAACACAGACACACACGGACACCAAGTAACAAAGACACACACTTACACCAAGTAACACAGACACACACTGACACCCAGTAACAAAGACACACACTTACACCAAGTAAAACAGACATACACTGACACCAAGTAACAAAGACATACACTGATACCCAGCAACACAGGCACACACTCACACCAAGTAACACAGACATACACTGACACCAGGTAACAAAGGCATACACTGACACCAAGTAACAAAGACATACACTTACACCAAGTAACAAAGACACACACTTACACCAAGTAACACAGACATACACTGACACCAAGTAACAAAGACAGACAATTACACCAAGTAACAATGACATACACTTAAACCAAGTATTTTGTCATACACTGACACCAAGTAACAAAGACATACACTGATACCCAGTAACACAGACACACACTGACACCAAGTCACAAAGACATCCACTGATACCCAGTAAAACAGGCACACACTTACACCAAGTAACAAAGACATGCACTGACACCCAGTAACAAAGACATACACTGACACCCAGTAACACAGACACATACGGACACCAAGTAACAAAGACACACAATTACACCAAGTAACAAAGACATACACTGACACCCAGGAACACAGACATACACTGACACCCAGTAACAAAGACATACACTGATACCAAGTCACAAAGACATACACTGATACCCAGTAACACAGACACACACTGACACCAAGTCACAAAGACATCCACTGATACCCAGCAAAACAGGCACACACTTACACCAAGTAACAAAGACATGCACTGACACCCAGTAACAAAGACATACACTGACACCCAGTAACACAGACACATACGGACACCAAGTAACAAAGACACACAATTACACCAACTAACAAAGACATACACTGATACCCAGGAACACAGACACACACTTACACCAAGTAACAAAGACATACACTTACACCAAATAACACAGACATACACTGACACCATGTAACAAAGACATACACTGACACCAAGTAACAAAGACACACACTTACACCAAGTAACACAGACAGACAATTACACCAAGTAACAAAGACATACACTTACACCAAGTATTTTGACATACACTGACGCCAAGTAGCAAAGACATACAATGATACCCAGGAAAACAGACACACACTTACACCAAGTAACAAAGACATAAACTTACACCAAGTAACACAGACACACACTGAAACCAAGTGACAAAGACATACAATTACACCAAGTAACAAAGACACACAATTACACCAAGTATTTTGACACACACTGACACCAAGTAACAAAGACATACACTGATACCCAGTAACACAGACATACACTTACACCAAGTAACAAAGACATACACTGAAACCAAGTCACAAAGACACACACTGACACCCAGTAACAAAGACATACACTGACACCAAGTCACAAAGACATACACTGATACCCAGTAACACATTCACACAGTTACAACAAGTAACACAGACATACACTGACACCCAGTAGCAAAGACATGCACTGACACCCAGTAACACAGACACACACGGACACCAAGTCACAAAGACATACACTGATACCCAGTAACACAGACACACACTGACACCAAGTCACAAAGACATCCACTGATACCCAGTAAAACAGGCACACACTTACACCAAGTAACAAAGACATACACTGACACCCAGTAACAAAGACATACACTGACACCCAGTAACACAGACACATACGGACACCAAGTAACACAGACAGACAATTACACCAAGTAACAAAGACATACACTTACACCAAGTATTTTGACATACACTGACGCCAAGTAGCAAAGACATACAATGATACCCAGGAAAACAGACACACACTTACACCAAGTAACAAAGACACACACTTACACCAAGTAACACAGACACACACTGAAACCAAGTGACAAAGACATACAATTACACCAAGTAACAAAGACATACACTGATACCCAGTAACACATTCACACAGTTACAACAAGTAACACAGACATACACTGACACCCAGTAGCAAAGACATGCACTGACACCCAGTAGCACAGACACACACGGACACCAAGTAACAAAGACACACACTTACACCAAGTAACACAGACACACACTGACACCCAGTAACAAAGACACACACTTACACCAAGTAAAACAGACATACACTGACACCAAGTAACAAAGACAAACACTGATACCCAGCAACACAGGCACACACTCACACCAAGTAACACAGACATACACTGACACCAGGTAACAAAGGCATACACTGACACCAAGTAACAAAGACACACACTTACACCAAGTAACACAGACATACACTGACACCAAGTAACAAAGACAGACAATTACACCAAGTAACAAAGACATACACTTACACCAAGTATTTTGTCATACACTGACACCAAGCAACAAAGACATACAATGATACCCAGTAACACAGACACACACTTACACCAAGTCACAAAGACATCCACTGATACCCAGTAAAACAGGCACACACTTACACCAAGTAACAAAGACATGCACTGACACCCAGTAACAAAGACATACACTGACACCCAGTAACACAGACACATACGGACACCAAGTAACAAAGACACACAATTACACCAAGTAACAAAGACATACACTGACACCCAGGAACACAGACATACACTGACATCCAGTAACAAAGACATACACTGATACCAAGTCACAAAGACATACACTGATACCCAGTAACACAGACACACACTGACACCAAGTCACAAAGACATCCACTGATACCCAGTAAAACAGGCACACACTTACACCAAGTAACAAAGACATACACTGACACCCAGTAACAAAGACATACACTGACACCCAGTAACACAGACACATACGGACACCAAGTAACAAAGACACACAATTACACCAAGTAACAAAGACATACTCTGATACCCAGGAACACAGACACACACTTACACCAAGTAACAAAGACATACACTTACAACAAGTAACACAGACATACACTGACACCCAGTAACACAGACATACACTGACACCATGTAACAAAGACATACACTGACACCAAGTAACAAAGACACACACTTACACCAAGTAACACAGACAGACAATTACACCAAGTAACAAAGACATACACTTACACCAAGTATTTTGACATACACTGACGCCAAGTAACAAAGACATACAATGATACCCAGTAACACAGACACACTCTTACACCAAGTAACAAAGACATGCACTGACACCAAGTTAGAAAGAAACACACTGACACCCAGTAACAAAGACATACACTGATACCAAGTCACAAAGACATACACTGATACCCAGTAACACAGACACACACTTACACCAAGTAACACAGACATACACTGTCACCAAGTTACAAAGAGATACACTGATACTCAGCAGCACAGAAACACACTTACACCAAGTAACAAAGACAGACACTGATACCCAGTAACACAGACACACACTTACACCAAGTAACAAAGACATACACTGACACCCGGTAACAAAGACATACACTGACACCCAGTAACACAGACACACACTTACACCAAGTAACACAGACACACACTTACACCAAGTAACAAAGACATACACTTATACCAAGTAACACAGACATACACTGACAGCAAGAAACAAAGACATACAATTACACCAAGTAACAAAGACACACACTTACACCAAGTAACACAGATATAAAATGACACCAAGTAACAAAGACATGCACTGACACCCAGTAACACAGACACACAGGGACACCAAGTAACAAAGACACACACTTACACCAAGTAACACAGACACACACTGACACCCAGTAACACAGACACAAACTTACAACAAGTAACACAGACATACACTGACACCTAGTAACAAAGACATACACTGATACCCAGTAACACAGACACACACTTACACCATGTAACACAGACACACACTTAGACCAAGTAACGAAGACATACACTAACACCAAGTAACACAGACATACACTGACATCAAGTATCAAAGACATACAATTACACCAAGTAACAAAGACACACACTTACACCAAGTGACAAAGACAGACACTGATACCCAGTAACACAGACACACACTTACACCAAGTAGCAAAGACATACACTGACACCCAGTAACTCAAAAAAACACACACTGACACCCAGTAACACAGAGAAACACTAATTAACAGTAACAAAGACATACACTGACACCAAGTAACACAGTCACACACTGACACCCAGTAACAAAGACATACACTGACACCAAGTCACAAAGACATACACTGATACCAAGTCACAAAGACATACACTGATACCCAGTAACAGAGACACACACTGACACCAAGTAACAAAGACATACACTGACTCCAAGTAACAAAGACATGCACTTACACCAAGTAACAAAGACAGACAATTACACCAAGTAACAAAGACATCCACTTGCACCAAATATTTTGACATACACTGACACCAAGTAACAAAGACATACACTGATACCCAGTAACACAGACACACACTTACACCAAGTAACAAAGACATACACTGACACCAAGTCACAAAGACACACACTGACACCCAGTAACAAAGACATACACTGACACCAAGTCACAAAGACATACACTGATACCCAGTAGCACAGACACACACTTACACCAAGTAACACAGACATACACTGACACCCAGTTACACAGACACACACTTACACCAAGAAACAAAGACATACACTTACACCAAGTAACACAGACATACACGGACACCAAGTAACAAAGACATTCAATTACACCAATTAACAAAGACACAAACTTACAACAAGTAACACAGATATACACTGACACCAAGTAACAAAGACATGCACTGACACCCAGTAACACAGACACACACGGACACCAAGTAACAAAGACACACACTTACACCCAGTAACAAAGACACACACTTACACCAAGTAACAAAGTCATACACTGACACCAAGTAACAAAGACATACAATGATACCCAGGAACACAGACACACACTTACACCAAGTATCACAGACACACACTTACACCAAGTAACAAAGACATACACTTACACTAAGTCACAAAGACACACACTTACACCAAGTAACAATGACAGACACTGATACCCAGTAACACAGACACACACTTACACCAAGTAACAAAGACATACACTGACACCCAGTAACACAGATACACCCTTACACCAAGTAGCAAAGACATACACTGACACCAAGTCACATAGACACACACTGACAACCAGTAACAAAGACATACACTGACACCCAGTAACACAGACATACACGGGCACCAAGTAACAAAGACACAGACTTACACCAAGTAACACAGACACAAACTGACACCCAGTAACACAGACACACACTTACACCAAGTAACAAAGACGTACACTGACACCCAGTAACGCAGACACACAAGGACACCAAGTAACAAAGACACAGACTTACACCAAGTGACACAGACACAAACTGACACCCAGTAACACAGACACACACTTACTCCAAGTAACACAGACACACACTGTCACCAAGTAACTAAGACATACACTGACACCCAGTAACACAGACACACACTTACACCAAGTAACACATACATACACTTACACCCAGTATTTTGACATACACTTACACCAAGTAACAAAGACATACAGTGACACCAAGTCACAAACACATACAATGACACCAAGTAACAAAGACTTGCACTGACACCAAGTAACAAAGACATACACTGACACCCAGTAACACAGACACACACTGGGCGGCACACTGACGCAGTGGTTAGCACTGCAGCCTCAGAGCTCCAAGGAACCGGGTTCGATTCTGGGTACTGCCTGTGCGGAGTTTGCAAGTTCTCCCTGTGTCTGCGTGGGTTTCCTCCGGGTGCTCCGGTTTCCTCCCACATGCAGGTTGATAGGTTAATTGTCCATTATAAATTGCCCCTAGTATATGTAGGTTGTAGGGAAATATATAGGGACCGGTGGGGATGTTATTGGAATATGAGATTCTTGTAGGATTAGTATAAATGTGTGGTTGATGGTCGGCACAGACTCGGTGGGCCGAAGGGCCTGTTTCAGTGCTGTATCTCTAATCTAAACTAAATACTGACACCTAGTGTCACAGACACAGACTGACACCCAGTAACACACACTTACACCAAGTAACAAAGACATACACTGACACCCAGAAACAAAGACATCCACTGACACCAAGTCACAAACACATACACTGACACCAAGTAACAAAGACATCCACTGATACCCAGTAACACAGACACACACTGACACCCAGTTACACAGACACACACTTACACCAAGTAACAAAGACATACACTGACACCAAGTAACAAAGACACACACTGATACCCAGTAACACAGACACACACTGACACCAAGTAACAAAGACAGACACTGATACCCAGTAACACAGACACACACTTACACCAAGTAACAAAGTCATACACTGACACCAAGTAACAAAGACATACAATGATACCCAGGAACACAGACACACACTTACACCAAGTATCACAGACACACACTTACACCAAGTAACAAAGACATACACTTACACTAAGTCACAAAGACACACACTTACACCAAGTAACAATGACAGACACTGATACCCAGTAACACAGACACACACTTACACCAAGTAACAAAGACATACACTGACACCCAGTAACACAGATACACCCTTACACCAAGTAGCAAAGACATACACTGACACCAAGTCACATAGACACACACTGACAACCAGTAACAAAGACATACACTGACACCCAGTAACACAGACATACACGGGCACCAAGTAACAAAGACACAGACTTACACCAAGTAACACAGACACAAACTGACACCCAGTAACACAGACACACACTTACACCAAGTAACAAAGACGTACACTGACACCCAGTAACGCAGACACACAAGGACACCAAGTAACAAAGACACAGACTTACACCAAGTGACACAGACACAAACTGACACCCAGTAACACAGACACACACTTACTCCAAGTAACACAGACACACACTGTCACCAAGTAACTAAGACATACACTGACACCCAGTAACACAGACACACACTTACACCAAGTAACACATACATACACTTACACCCAGTATTTTGACATACACTTACACCAAGTAACAAAGACATACAGTGACACCAAGTCACAAACACATACAATGACACCAAGTAACAAAGACTTGCACTGACACCAAGTAACAAAGACATACACTGACACCCAGTAACACAGACACACACTGGGCGGCACACTGACGCAGTGGTTAGCACTGCAGCCTCAGAGCTCCAAGGAACCGGGTTCGATTCTGGGTACTGCCTGTGCGGAGTTTGCAAGTTCTCCCTGTGTCTGCGTGGGTTTCCTCCGGGTGCTCCGGTTTCCTCCCACATGCAGGTTGATAGGTTAATTGTCCATTATAAATTGCCCCTAGTATATGTAGGTTGTAGGGAAATATATAGGGACCGGTGGGGATGTTATTGGAATATGAGATTCTTGTAGGATTAGTATAAATGTGTGGTTGATGGTCGGCACAGACTCGGTGGGCCGAAGGGCCTGTTTCAGTGCTGTATCTCTAATCTAAACTAAATACTGACACCTAGTGTCACAGACACAGACTGACACCCAGTAACACACACTTACACCAAGTAACAAAGACATACACTGACACCCAGAAACAAAGACATCCACTGACACCAAGTCACAAACACATACACTGACACCAAGTAACAAAGACATCCACTGATACCCAGTAACACAGACACACACTGACACCCAGTTACACAGACACACACTTACACCAAGTAACAAAGACATACACTGACACCAAGTAACAAAGACACACACTGATACCCAGTAACACAGACACACACTGACACCAAGTAACAAAGACAGACACTGATACCCAGTAACACAGACACACACTTACACCAAGTAACAAAGTCATACACTGACACCAAGTAACAAAGACATACAATGATACCCAGGAACACAGACACACACTTACACCAAGTATCACAGACACACACTTACACCAAGTAACAAAGACATACACTTACACTAAGTCACAAAGACACACACTTACACCAAGTAACAATGACAGACACTGATACCCAGTAACACAGACACACACTTACACCAAGTAACAAAGACATACACTGACACCCAGTAACACAGATACACCCTTACACCAAGTAGCAAAGACATACACTGACACCAAGTCACATAGACACACACTGACAACCAGTAACAAAGACATACACTGACACCCAGTAACATAGACATACACGGGCACCAAGTAACAAAGACACAGACTTACACCAAGTAACACAGACACAAACTGACACCCAGTAACACAGACACACACTTACACCAAGTAACAAAGACGTACACTGACACCCAGTAACGCAGACACACAAGGACACCAAGTAACAAAGACACAGACTTACACCAAGTGACACAGACACAAACTGACACCCAGTAACACAGACACACACTTACTCCAAGTAACACAGACACACACTGTCACCAAGTAACTAAGACATACACTGACACCCAGTAACACAGACACACACTTACACCAAGTAACACATACATACACTTACACCCAGTATTTTGACATACACTTACACCTAGTAACAAAGACATACAGTGACACCAAGTCACAAACACATACAATGACACCAAGTAACAAAGACTTGCACTGACACCAAGTAACAAAGACATACACTGACACCCAGTAACACAGACACACACTGGGCGGCACACTGACGCAGTGGTTAGCACTGCAGCCTCAGAGCTCCAAGGAACCGGGTTCGATTCTGGGTACTGCCTGTGCGGAGTTTGCAAGTTCTCCCTGTGTCTGCGTGGGTTTCCTCCGGGTGCTCCGGTTTCCTCCCACATGCAGGTTGATAGGTTAATTGTCCATTATAAATTGCCCCTAGTATATGTAGGTTGTAGGGAAATATATAGGGACCGGTGGGGATGTTATTGGAATATGAGATTCTTCTAGGATTAGTATAAATGTGTGGTTGATGGTCGGCACAGACTCGGTGGGCCGAAGGGCCTGTTTCAGTGCTGTATCTCTAATCTAAACTAAATACTGACACCTAGTGTCACAGACACAGACTGACACCCAGTAACACACACTTACACCAAGTAACAAAGACATACACTGACACCCAGAAACAAAGACATCCACTGACACCAAGTCACAAACACATACACTGACACCAAGTAACAAAGACATCCACTGATACCCAGTAACACAGACACACACTGACACCCAGTTACACAGACACACACTTACACCAAGTAACAAAGACATACACTGACACCAAGTAACAAAGACACACACTGATACCCAGTAACACAGACACACACTGACACCAAGTAACAAAGACAGACACTGATACCCAGGAAAACAGACACACACTTACACCAAGTAACAAAGACATACACTTACACCAAGTAACACAGACACACACTGAAACCAAGTGACAAAGACATACAATTACACCAAGTAACAAAGACACACACTTACACCAAGTATTTTGACATAAACTGACACCAAGTAACAAAGACATACACTGATACCCAGTAACACAGACATACACTTACACCAAGTAACAAAGACATACACTGACACCAAGTCACAAAGACACACACTGACACCCAGTAACAAAGACATACACTGACACCAAGTCACAAAGACATACACTGATACCCAGTAACACATTCACACAGTTACAACAAGTAACACAGACATACACTGACACCAAGTAAAAAAGACATACACTGATACCCAGTAACACAGACACACACTTACACCAAGTAACAAAGACATACACTGATACCCAGTAACACAGACAGACACTTACACCAATTAACAAATACATACACTGACACCCAGTAGCAAAGACATGCACTGACACCCAGTAACACAGACACACACGGACACCAAGTAACAAAGACACACACTTACACCAAGTAACACAGACACACACTGACACCCAGTAACAAAGACACACACTTACACCAAGTAAAACAGACATACACTGAAACCAAGTAACAAAGACATACACTGATACCCAGTAACACAGGCACACACTCACACCAATTAACACAGACATACACTGACACCAGGTATACAAAGGCATACACTGACACCAAGTAACAAAGACATACACTTACACCAAGTAAAAAAGACACACACTTACACCAAGTAACACAGACATACACTGACACCAAGTAACAAAGACAGACAATTACACCAAGTAACAAAGACATACACTTACACCAAGTATTTTGTCATACACTGACACCAAGTAACAAAGACATACACTGATACTCAGTAACACAGACACACACTGACACCAAGTCACAAAGACATCCACTGATACCCAGTAAAACAGGCACACACTTACACCAAGTAACAAAGACATACACTGACACCCAGTAACAAAGACATACACTGACACCCAGTAACACAGACACATACGGACACCAAGTAACAAAGACACACAATTACACCAAGTAACAAAGACATACACTGACACCCAGGAACACAGACATACACTGACACCCAGTAACAAAGACATACACTGATACCAAGTCACAAAGACATCCACTGATACCCAGTAAAACAGGCACACACTTACACCAAGTAACAAAGACATACACTGACACCCAGTAAGAAAGACATACACTGACACCCAGTATCACAGAAACATACGGACACCAAGTAACAAAGACACACAATTACACCAAGTAACAAAGACATACACTGATACCCAGGAACACAGACACACACTTACACCAAGTAACAAAGACATACACTTACACCAAGTAACACAGACATACACTGACACCATGTAACAAAGACATACACTGACACCAAGTAACAAAGACACACACTTACACCAAGTAACACAGACAGACAATTACACCAAGTAACAAAGACATACACTTACACCAAGTATTTTGACATACACTGACGCCAAGTAACAAAGACATACAATGATACCCAGTAACACAGACACACACTTACACCAAGTAACAAAGACATGCACTGACACCAAGTTAGAAAGAAACACACTGACACCCAGTAACAAAGACATACACTGATACCAAGTCACAAAGACATACACAGATACCCAGTAACACAGACACACACTTACACCAAGTAACACAGACATAGACTGTCACCAAGTTACAAAGACATACACTGATACTCAGCAGCACAGAAACACACTTACACCAAGTAACAAAGACAGACACTGATACCCAGTAACACAGACACACACTTACACCAAGTAACAAAGACATACACTGACACCCGGTAACAAAGACATACACTGACACCCAGTAACACAGACACACACTTACACCAAGTAACACAGACACACACTTACACCAAGTAACAAAGACATACACTTACACCAAGTAACACAGACATACACTGACAGCAAGAAACAAAGACATACAATTACACCAAGTAACAAAGACACACACTTACACCAAGTAACACAGATATAAAATGACACCAAGTAACAAAGACATGCACTGACACCCAGTAACACAGACACACAGGGACACCAAGTAACAAAGACACACGCTTACACCAAGTAACACAGACACACACTGACACCCAGTAACACAGACACAAACTTACAACAAGTAACACAGACATACACTGACACCTAGTAACAAAGACATACACTGATACCCAGTAACACAGACACACACTTACACCAAGTAACACAGACACACACTTAGACCAAGTAACGAAGACATACACTAACACCAAGTAACACAGACATACACTGACATCAAGTATCAAAGACATACAATTACACCAAGTAACAAAGACACACACTTACACCAAGTGACAAAGACAGACACTGATTCCCAGTAACACAGGCACACACTTACACCAAGTAGCAAAGACATACACTGACACCCAGTAACACAAAAAAACACACACTGACACCCAGTAACACAGAGAAACACTAATAAACAGTAACAAAGACATACACTGACACCAAGTAACACAGTCACACACTGACACCCAGTAACAAAGACATACACTGACACCAATTCACAAAGACATACACTGATACCAAGTCACAAAGACATACACTGATACCCAGTAACAGAGACACACACTGACACCAAGTAACAAAGACATACACTGACTCCAAGTAACAAAGACATACACTTACACCAAGTAACAAAGACATACAATTACACCAAGTAACAAAGACACTCACTTACACCAAGTAACAAAGATATAAAATGACACCAAGTAACAAAGACATGCACTGACACCCAGTAACACAGACACACACGGACACCAAGTAACATAGACACACACTTACACAAAGTAACACAGACACACACTGACACCCAGTAACACAGACACAAACTTACAACAAGTAACACAGACATACACTGACACCTAGTAACAAAGACATACACTGATACCAGGTAACACAGACACACACTTACACCAAGTAACACAGACACACAATTACACCAAGTAACGAAGACATACACTAACACCAAGTAACACAGACATACACTGACACCAAGTATCAAAGACATACAATTACACCAAGTAACAAAGACACACACTTACACCAAATGACAAAGACAGACACTGATACCCAGTAACACAGACACACACTTACACCAAGTAGCAAAGACATACACTGGCACCCAGTAACACAAAAAAACACACACTGACACCCAGTAACACAGAGAAACACTAATAAACAGTAACAAAGACATACACTGACACCAAGTAACACAGTCACACACTGACACCCAGTAACAAAGACATACACTGACACCAATTCACAAAGACATACACTGATACCAAGTCGCAAAGACATACACTGATACCCAGTAACAGAGACACACACTGACACCAAGTAACAAAGACATACACTGACTCCAAGTAACAAAGACATACACTTACACCAAGTAACAAAGACAGACAATTACACCAAGTAACAAAGACATCCACTTGCACCAAATATTTTGACATACACTGACACCAAGTAACAAAGACATGCACTGATACCCAGTAACACAGACACACACTTACACCAAGTAACAAAGACATACACTGACACCAAGTCACAAAGACACACACTGACACCCAGTAACAAAGACATACACTGACACCAAGTCACAAAGACGTACACTGATACCCAGTAGCACAGACACACACTTACACCAAGTAACACAGACATACACTGACACCCAGTAACACAGACACACACTTACACCAAGAAACAAAGACATACACTTACACCAAGTAACACAGACATACACTGACACCGAGTAACAAAGACATTCAATTACACCAATTAACAAAGACACACACTTACAACAAGTAACACAGATATACACTGACACCAAGTAACAAAGACATGCACTGACACCCAGTAACACAGACACACACGGACACCAAGTAACAAAGACACAGACTTACACCCAGTAACAAAGACACACACTTACACCAAGTAACAAAGTCATACACTGACACCAAGTAACAAAGACATACAATGATACCCAGGAACACAGACACACACTGACACCAAGTATCACAGACACACACTTACACCAAGTAACAAAGACATACACTTACATCAAGTAACAAAGACACACACTTACACCAAGTAACAATGACAGACACTGATACCCAGTAACACAGACACACACTTACACCAAGTAACAAAGACATACACTGACACCCAGTAACACAAACAAACACACATTGACACCCAGCAACACAGAGAAACACTAATAAACAGTAACAAAGACATACACTGACACCAAATATCACAGACACACACTGACACCCTGTAACAAAGACATACACTGACACCAAGTCTCAAAGACATACACTGATACCCAGTAACACAGACACACACTGACACCAAGTAACAAAGACATACGCTTACACCAAGTAACAAAGACAGACAATTACACCAAGTAACAAAGACATACACTTACACCAAGTATTTTGACATACACTGACACCAAGTAACAAAGACATGCACTGATACCCAGTAACACAGATACACCCTTACACCAAGTAGCAAAGACATACACTGACAAAAAGTCACACAGACACACACTGACAACCAGTAACAAAGACATACACTGACACCCAGTAACACAGACGTACACGGGCACCAAGTAACAAAGACACAGACTTACACCAAGTAACACAGACACAAACTGACACCCAGTAACACAGACACACACTTACACCAAGTAACAAAGACATACACTGATACCCAGTAACACAGACACACACTTACGCCAGGTAACAAAGACATACACTGACACCCAGTAACAAAGACATACACTGACACCCAGTATCACAGACACACACGGACACCAAGTAACAAAGACACAGACTTACACCATGTAACACAGACACAAACTGACACCCAGTAACACAGACACACACCTACACCAAGTAACAAAGACATACTCTGACACCCAGTAACACAGACACAAACTGACACCCAGTAACACAGACACACACTTACTCCAAGTAACACAGCCATACACTGTCACCAAGTAACAAAGACATACACTGATACTCAGTAACACAGAAACACACTTACACCAAGTAACAAAGACAGACACTGATACCCAGTAACACAGACACACACTTACATCAAGTAACAAAGACATACACTGACACCCGGTAACAAAGACATACACTGACACCCAGTAACACAGACACACACTTACACCAAGTAACACAGACACACACTTACACCAAGTAACAAAGACATACACTTACACCAATTAACACAGACATACACTGACAGCAAGTAACAAAGACATACAGTTTCACCAAGTAACAAAGACACTCACTTGCACCAAGTAACACAGATATACACTGACACCAAGTAACAAAGACATGCACTGACACCCAGTAACAAAGACACACACGGACACCAAGTAACAAAGACACACACTTACACCAAGTAACAAAGACACACACTTACACCAAGTAACAAAGTCATACACTGACACCAAGTTACAAAGATATACACTGATACCCAGTAACACAGACACACACTTACACCAAGTAACACAGACATACACTGACACCAAGTAACAAAGACATACAATGATACCCAGGAACACAGACACACACTTACACCAAGTAACACAGACACAGACTTACACCAAGTAACAAAGACATACACTTACACCAAGTAACAAAGACACACACTTACACCAAGTAACAATGACAGACACTGATACCCAGCAACACAGACACACACTTACACCAAGTAACAAAGACATACACTGACACCCAGTAACACAAACAAACACACACTGACACCCAGCAACACAGAGAAACACTAATAAACAGTAACAAAGACATACACTGACACCAAATATCACAGACACACACTGACACCCTGTAACAAAGACATACACTGACACCAAGTCACAAAGACATACACTGATACCAAGTCACAAAGACATACACTGAGACCCAGTAACACAGAAACACACTTACACCAAGTAACAAAGACATACACTGACACCCAGTAACACAGACACACACGGACACCAAGTAACAAAGACACAGACTTACACCAAGTGACACAGACACAAACTGACACCCAGTAACACAGACACACACTTACTCCAAGTAACACAGCCATACACTGTCACCAAGTAACAAAGACATACACAGATACTCAGTAACACAGAAACACACTTACACCAAGTAACAAAGACAGACACTGATACCCAGTAACACAGACACACACTTACACCAAGTAACACAGACACACACTGACACCCAGTAACACATACACAAACTTACAACAAGTAACACAGACATACACTGACACCAAGTAACAAAGACATAGACTGACACCCAGTAACACAGAAACACACTTACACCAGTTAACACAGACACACACTTACACCAAGTAACGAAGACATACACTAACACCAAGTAACGCAGACATACACTGACACCAAGTATCAAAGACATACAATTACACCTAGTAACAAAGACACACACTTACACCAAGTGACACAAAAAACACACACTGACACCCAGTAACACAGACACACACTTACACCAAGTAACAAAGACATGCACTGACACCAAGTAACACAAAAAAACACACACTGACACCCAGTAACACAGAGAAACACTAATAAACAGTAACAAAGACATACACTGACACCAAGTAACACAGTCACACACTGACACCCAGTAACAAAGACATACACTGACACCAAGTCACAAAGCCATACACTGATACCAAGTCACAAAGACATACACTGATACCCAGTAACAGAGACACACACTGACACCAAGTAACAAAGACATACACTGACTCCAAGGAACAAAGACAGACACTTACACAAATTAACAAAGACAGACAATTACACCAAGTAACAAAGACATCCACTTGCACCAAATATTTTGACATACACTGACACCAAGTAACAAAGACAGACACTGATACCCAGTAACACAGACACACACTTACACCAAGTAACAAAGACATACACTGACACCAAGTCACAAAGACACACACTGACACCCAGTAACAAAGACATACACTGACACCAAGTCACAAAGACATACACTGATACCCAGTAACACAGACACACACTTACACCAAGTAACACAGACATACACTGACACCCAGTAACACAGACACACACTTACACCAAGAAACAAAGACATACACTTACACCAAGTAACACAGACATACACTGACACCAAGTAACAAAGACATTCAATTACACCAAGTAACAAAGACACACACTTACAAAAAGTAACACAGATATACACTGACACCAAGTAACAAAGACATGCACTGACACCCAGGAACACAGACACACACGGACACCAAGTAACAAAGACACACACTTACACCAAGTAACACAGACACACACTGACACCCAGTAACAAAGACACACACTTACACCAAGTAACAAAGTCATACACTGACACCAAGTAACAAAGATATACACTGATACCCAATAACACAGACACACACTTACACCAAGTAACACAGACATACACTGACACCAAGTAACAAAGACATACAATGATACCCAGGAACACAGACACACACTTACACCAAGTAACACAGACACAGACTTACACCAAGTAACAAAGACATACACTTACACCAAGTAACAAAGACACACACTTACACCAAGTAACAATGACAGACACTGATACCCAGCAACACAGACACACACTTACACCAAGTAACAAAGACATACACTGACACCCAGTAACATAAACAAACTCACACTGACACCCAGCAACACAGAGAAACACTAATAAACAGTAACAAAGACATACACTGACACCAAATATCACAGACACACACTGACACACTGTAACAAAGACATACACTGACACCAAGTCACAAAGACATACACTGATACCAAGTCACAAAGACATACACTGAGACCCAGTAACACAGAAACACACTTACACCAAGTAACAAAGACGGACACTGATTCCCAGTAACACTGACACACACATACACCAAGTAACAAAGACATACACTGACACCCGGTAACAAAAACATACACTGACACCCAGTAACACAAACAAACACACACTGACACCCAGCAACACAGAGAAACACTAATAAACAGTAGCAAAGACATACACTGACACCAAATATCACAGACACACACTGACACCCTGTAACAAAGACATACACTGACACCAAGTCACAAAGACATACACTGATACCAAGTCACAAAGACATAGACTGAGACACAGTAACACAGAAACACACTTACACCAAGTAACAAAGACAGACACTGATTCCCAGTAACACTGACACACACTTACACCAAGTAACAAAGACATACACTGATACCCAGTAACACAGACACACACTTACGCCAGGTAACAAAGACATACACTGACACCCAGTAACAAAGACATACACTGACACCCAGTATCACAGACACACACGGACACCAAGTAACAAAGACACAGACTTACACCAAGTAACACAGACACAAACTGACACCCAGTAACACAGACACACACTTACACCAAGTAACAAAGACATACACTGACACCCAGTAACACAGACACACACGGACACCAAGTAACAAAGACACAGACTTACACCAAGTGACACAGACACAAACTGACACCCAGTAACACAGACACACACTTACTCCAAGTAACACAGCCATGCACTGTCACCAAGTAACAAAGACATACACTGATACTCAGTAACACAGAAACACACTTACACCAAGTAACAAAGACAGACACTGATACCCAGTAACACAGACACACACTTACATCAAGTAACAAAGACATACACTGACACCCGGTAACAAAGACATACACTGACACCCAGTAACACAGACACACACTTACACCAAGTAACACAGACACACACTTACACCAAGTAACAAAGACATACACTTACACCAATTAACACAGACATACACTGACAGCAAGTAACAAAGACATACAGTTACACCAAGTAACAAAGACACTCACTTACACCAAGTAACACAGATATACACTGACAACAAGTAACAAAGACATGCACTGACACCCAGTAACACAGACACACACGGACACCAAGTAACAAAGACACACACTTACACCAAGTAACACAGACACACACTGACACCCAGTAACACATACAGAAACTTACAACAAGTAACACAGACAAACACTGACACCAAGTAACAAAGACATAGACTGACACCCAGTAACACAGAAACACACTTACACCAGTTAACACAGACACACACTTACACCAAGTAACGAAGACATACACTAACACCAAGTAACACAGACATACACTGACACCAAGTATCAAAGACATACAATTACACCAAGTAACAAAGACACACACTTACACCAAGTGACACAAAAAACACACACTGACACCCATTAACACAGACACACACTTACACCAAGTAACCAAGACATGCACTGACACCAAGTAACACAAAAAAACACACACTGACACCCAGTAACACAGAGACACACTTACACCAAGTAACAAAGACATACACTGACACCAAGTAACACAGTCACACACTGACACCCAGTAACAAAGACATACACTGACACCAAGTCACAAAGCCATACACTGATACCAAGTCACAAAGACATACACTGATACCCAGTAACAGAGACACACACTGACACCAAGTAACAAAGACATACACTGACTCCAAGTAACAAAGACATACACTTACACAAATTAACAAAGACAGACAATTACACCAAGTAACAAAGACATCCACTTGCACCAAATATTTTGACATACACTGACACCAAGTAACAAAGACAGACACTGATACCCAGTAACACAGACACACACTTACACCAAGTAACAAAGACATACACTGACACCAAGTCACAAAGACACACACTGACACCCAGTAACAAAGACATACACTGACACCAAGTCACAAAGACATACACTGATACCCAGTAACACAGACACACACTTACAC
Source organism: Heterodontus francisci (assembly GCF_036365525.1). Classification (NCBI taxonomy): domain Eukaryota; kingdom Metazoa; phylum Chordata; class Chondrichthyes; order Heterodontiformes; family Heterodontidae; genus Heterodontus; species Heterodontus francisci. The sequence continues at coordinate 3,978,725 of NW_027141722.1, forward strand.
CAAGTAACACAGACATACACTGACACCCAGTAACACAGACACACACTTACACCAAGAAACAAAGACATACACTTACACCAAGTAACACAGACATACACTGACACCAAGTAACAAAGACATTCAATTACACCAAGTAACAAAGACACACACTTACAACAAGTAACACAGATATACACTGACACCAAGTAACAAAGACATGCACTGACACCAAGTATCAAAGACATACAATTACACCTAGTAACAAAGACACACACTTACACCAAGTGACACAAAAAACACACACTGACACCCAGTAACACAGACACACACTTACACCAAGTAACAAAGACATGCACTGACACCAAGTAACACAAAAAAACACACACTGACACCCAGTAACACAGAGAAACACTAATAAACAGTAACAAAGACATACACTGACACCAAGTAACACAGTCACACACTGACACCCAGTAACAAAGACATACACTGACACCAAGTCACAAAGCCATACACTGATACCAAGTCACAAAGACATACACTGATACCCAGTAACAGAGACACACACTGACACCAAGTAACAAAGACATACACTGACTCCAAGGAACAAAGACAGACACTTACACAAATTAACAAAGACAGACAATTACACCAAGTAACAAAGACATCCACTTGCACCAAATATTTTGACATACACTGACACCAAGTAACAAAGACAGACACTGATACCCTGTAACACAGACACACACTTACACCAAGTAACAAAGACATACACTGACACCAAGTCACAAAGACACACACTGACACCCAGTAACACAGACACACACTTACACCAAGTAACAAAGACATACACTGACACCAAGTCACAAAGACACACACTGACACCCAGTAACAAAGACATACACTGACACCAAGTCACAAAGACATACACTGATACCCAGTAACACAGACACACACTTACACCAAGTAACACAGACATACACTGACACCCAGTAACACAGACACACACTTACACCAAGAAACAAAGACATACACTTACACCAAGTAACACAGACATACACTGACACCAAGTAACAAAGACATTCAATTACACCAAGTAACAAAGACACACACTTACAAAAAGTAACACAGATATACACTGACACCAAGTAACAAAGACATGCACTGACACCCAGGAACACAGACACACACGGACACCAAGTAACAAAGACACACACTTACACCAAGTAACACAGACACACACTGACACCCAGTAACAAAGACACACAATTACACCAAGTAACAAAGTCATACACTGACACCAAGTAACAAAGATATACACTGATACCCAGTAACACAGACACACACTTACACCAAGTAACACAGACATACACTGACACCAAGTAACAAAGACATACAATGATACCCAGGAACACAGACACACACTTACACCAAGTAACACAGACACAGACTTACACCAAGTAACAAAGACATACACTTACACCAAGTAACAAAGACACACACTTACACCAAGTAACAATGACAGACACTGATACCCAGCAACACAGACACACACTTACACCAAGTAACAAAGACATACACTGACACCCAGTAACACAAACAAACGCACACTGACACCCAGCAACACAGATAAACACTAATAAACAGTAACAAAGACATACACTGACACCAAATATCACAGACACACACTGACACACTGTAACAAAGACATACACTGACACCAAGTCACAAAGACATACACTGATACCAAGTCACAAAGACATACACTGAGACCCAGTAACACAGAAACACACTTACACCAAGTAACAAAGACAGAGACTGATTCCCAGTAACACTGACACACACATACACCAAGTAACAAAGACATACACTGACACCCGGTAACAAAAACATACACTGACACCCAGTAACACAAACAAACACACACTGACACCCAGCAACACAGAGAAACACTAATAAACAGTAGCAAAGACATACACTGACACCAAATATCACAGACACACACTGACACCCTGTAACAAAGACATACACTGACACCAAGTCACAAAGACATACACTGATACCAAGTCACAAAGACATACACTGAGACCCAGTAACACAGAAACACACTTACACCAAGTAACAAAGACAGACACTGATTCCCAGTAACACTGACACACACTTACACCAAGTAACAAAGACATACACTGATACCCAGTAACACAGACACACACTTACGCCAGGTAACAAAGACATACACTGACACCCAGTAACAAAGACATACACTGACACCCAGTATCACAGACACACACGGACACCAAGTAACAAAGACACAGACTTACACCAAGTAACACAGACACAAACTGACACCCAGTAACACAGACACACACTTACACCAAGTAACAAAGACATACACTGACACCCAGTAACACAGACACACACGGACACCAAGTAACAAAGACACAGACTTACACAAAGTGACACAGACACAAACTGACACCCAGTAACACAGACACACACTTACTCCAAGTAACACAGCCATGCACTGTCACCAAGTAACAAAGACATACACTGATACTCAGTAACACAGAAACACACTTACACCAAGTAACAAAGACAGACACTGATACCCAGTAACACAGACACACACTTACATCAAGTAACAAAGACATACACTGACACCCGGTAACAAAGACATACACTGACACCCAGTAACACAGACACACACTTACACCAAGTAACACAGACACACACTTACACCAAGTAACAAAGACATACACTTACACCAATTAACACAGACATACACTGACAGCAAGTAACAAAGACATACAGTTACACCAAGTAACAAAGACACTCACTTACACCAAGTAACACAGATATACACTGACAACAAGTAACAAAGACATGCACTGACACCCAGTAACACAGACACACACGGACACCAAGTAACAAAGACACACACTTACACCAAGTAACACAGACACACACTGACACCCAGTAACACATACAGAAACTTACAACAAGTAACACAGACATACACTGACACCAAGTAACAAAGACATAGACTGACACCCAGTAACACAGAAACACACTTACACCAGTTAACACAGACACACACTTACACCAAGTAACGAAGACATACACTAACACCAAGTAACACAGACATACACTGACACCAAGTATCAAAGACATACAATTACACCAAGTAACAAAGACACACACTTACACCAAGTGACACAAAAAACACACACTGACACCCATTAACACAGACACACACTTACACCAAGTAACCAAGACATGCACTGACACCAAGTAACACAAAAAACACACACTGACACCCAGTAACACAGAGAAACACTAATAAACAGTAACAAAGACATACACTGACACCAAGTAACACAGTCACACACTGACACCCAGTAACAAAGACATACACTGACACCAAGTCACAAAGCCATACACTGATACCAAGTCACAAAGACATACACTGATACCCAGTAACAGAGACACACACTGACACCAAGTAACAAAGACATACACTGACTCCAAGTAACAAAGACATACACTTACACAAATTAACAAAGACAGACAATTACACCAAGTAACAAAGACATCCACTTGCACCAAATATTTTGACATACACTGACACCAAGTAACAAAGACAGACACTGATACCCAGTAACACAGACATACACTTACACCAAGTAACAAAGACATACACTGACACCAAGTCACAAAGACACACACTGACACCCAGTAACAAAGACATACACTGACACCAAGTCACAAAGACATACACTGATACCCAGTAACACAGACACACACTTACACCAAGTAACACAGACATACACTGACACCCAGTAACACAGACACACACTTACACCAAGAAACAAAGACATACAGTTACACCAAGTAACACAGACATACACTGACACCAAGTAACAAAGACATTCAATTACACCAAGTAACAAAGACACACACTTACAACAAGTAACACAGATATACACTGACACCAAGTAACAAAGACATGCACTGACACCCAGTAACACAGACACACAAGGACACCAAGTAACAAAGACACACACTTACACCAAGTAACACAGACACACACTGACACCCAGTAACAAAGACACAAACTTACACCAAGTAACAAAGTCATACACTGACACCAAGTAACAAAGATATACACTGATACCCAGTAACACAGACACACACTTACACCAAGTAACACAGACATACACTGACACCAAGTAACAAAGACATACAATGATACCCAGGAACACAGACACACACTTACACCAAGTAACACAGACACAGACTTACACCAAGTAACAAAGACATACACTTACACCAAGTAACAAAGACACACACTTACACCAAGTAACAATGACAGACACTGATACCCAGCAACACAGACACACACTTACACCAAGTAACAAAGACATACACTGACACCCAGTAACGCAAACAAACACACACTGACACCCAGCAACACATAGAAACACTAATAAACAGTAACAAAGACATACACTGACACCAAATATCACAGACACACACTGACACCCTGTAACAAAGACATACACTGACACCAAGTCACAAAGACATACACTGATACCAAGTCACAAAGACATACACTGAGACCCAGTAACACAGAAACACACTTACACCAAGTAACAAAGACAGACACTGATTCCCAGTAACACTGACACACACATACACCAAGTAACAAAGACATACACTGACACCCGGTAACAAAAACATACACTGACACCCAGTAACACAGACACACACTTACACCAAGTAACACAGACACACACTTACACCAAGTAACAAAGACATACACTTGCACCATGTAACACAGACATACACTGACAGCAAGTAACAAAGATATACAATTACACCAAGTAACAAAGACACTCACTTACACCAAGTAACACAGATATACACTGACACCAAGTAACAAATACATGCACTGACACCCAGTAACACAGACACACTCGGACACCAAGTAACAAAGACACACACTTACACCAAGTAACACAGGCACACACTGACACCCTGTAACACAGACACAAACTTACAACAAGTAACACAGACATACACTGACACCAAGTAACAAAGACATAGACTGATACCCAGTAACACAGAAACACACTTACACCAGTTAACACAGACACACACTTACACCAAGTAACGAAGACATTCATTAACACCAAGTAACACAGACATACACTGACACCAAGTATCAAAGACATACAATTACACCAAGTAACAAAGACACACACTTACACCAAGTGACACAAAAAAACACACACTGACACCCAGTAACACAGACACCCACTTACACCAAGTAACAAAGACATACACTGACACCAAGTAACACAAAAAAACACACACTGACACCCAGTAACACAGAGAAACACTAATAAACAGTAACAAAGACATACACTGACACCCAGTAACAAAGACATACACTGACACAAAGTCACAAAGACATACACTGATACCATGTCACAAAGACATACACTGATACCCAGTAACAGAGACACACACTGACACCAAGTAACAAAGACATACACTGATTCCAAGTAACAAAGACATACACTTACACCAAGGAACAAAGACAGACAATTACACCAAGTAACAAAGGCATCCACCTGCACCAAATATTTTGACATACACTGACACCAAGTAACAAAGACATACACTGATACCCAGTAACACAGACACACACTTACACCAAGTAACAAAGACATACACTGACACCAAGTCACAAAGACACTCACTGACACCCAGTAACAAAGACATACACTGACACCAAGTCACAAAGACATACACTGATACCCAGTAACACAGACACACACTTACACCAAGTAACACAGACATACACTGACACCCAGTAACACAGACACACACTTGCATCAAGAAACAAAGACATACACTTACACCAAGTAACACAGACATACACTGACACCAAGTAACAAAGACATTCAATTACACCAAGTAACAAAGACACACACTTACAACAAGAAACACAGATATACACTGACACCAAGTAACAAAGACATGCACTGACACCCAGTAACACAGACACACACGGGCACCAAGTAACAAAGACACACACTTACACCAAGTAACACAGACACACACTGACACCCAGTAACAAAGACACACACTTACACCAAGTAACAAAGTCAGACACTGACACCAAGTAACAAAGATATACACTGATACCCAGTAACACAGACACACAATTACACCAAGTAACACAGACATACACTGACACCAAGTAACAAAGACATACAATGATACCCAGGAACACAGACACACACTTACACCAAGTAACACAGACACACACTTACACCAAGTAACAAAGACATACACTTACACCAAGTAACAAAGACACACACTTACACCAAGTAACAAAGACAGACACTGATACCCAGTAACACAAACAAACACACACTGACACCCAGCAACACAGAGAAACACTAATAAACAGTAACAAAGACATACACTGACACCAAATATCACAGACACACAATGACACCCTGGAACAAAGACATACACTGACACCAAGTCACAAAGACATACACTGATACCAAGTCACAAAGACATACACTGATACCCAGTAACACAGACACACACTGACACCAAGTAACAAAGACATACACTTACACCAAGTAACAAAGACAGACAATTACACCAAGTAACAAAGACATACACTTACACCAAGTATTTTGACATACACTGACACCAAGTAACAAAGACATACACTGATACCCAGTAACACAGATACACCCTTACACCAAGTAACAAAGACAGACACTGATACCCAGTAACACAGACACACACTTACACCAAGTAACAAAGACATACACTGACACAAAGTAACAAAGACATACACTGACACAGTAACACAGACACACACGGACAGCAAGTAACAAAGACATACACTGACACCCAGTAACACAGACACACACGGACAGCAAGTAACAAAGACACACACTTACACCAAGTAACACAGAAACACACTGACACCCAGTAACAAAGACATACTCTGATACCAAGTTACAAAGACATACACTGATTTCCAGTAACACAAACAAACACACACTGACTCCCAGTAACACAGAGACACACTGACACCCAGTAAAAAAGACAGACACTGTCACCACGTCACAAAGACATACACTGATGCCCAGTAACACAGACACACACGGACACCAAGTAACAAAGACACACACTTACACCAAGTAACACAGACACACACTGACACCCAGTAACAAAGACACACACTTACACCAAGCAACAAAGTCATACACTGACACCAAGTAACAAAGACATACACTGATACCCAGTAACACAGACACACACTTACACCAAGTAACACAGACATACACTGACACCAAGTAACAAAGACATACAATGATACCCAGGAACACAGACACACACTTACACCTAGTAACACAGACACACACTTACACCAAGTAACAAAGACATACACTTACACCAAATAACAAAGACACACACTTACACCAAGTAACAAAGACATACACTGACACCAAGTAACAAAGACATACACTTACACCAAGTAACAAAGACAGACAATTACACCAAGTAACAAAGACATACACTTACACCAAGTATTTTGACATACACTGACACCATGTAACAAAGACATACACTGATACCCAGTAACACAGAAACACACTTACACCAGTTAACACAGACACACACTTACACCAAGTAACGAAGACATACACTAACACCAAGTAACACAGACATACACTGACACCAAGTATCAAAGACATACAATTACACCAAGTAACAAAGACACACACTTACACCAAGTGACACAAAAAACACACACTGACACCCATTAACACAGACACACACTTACACCAAGTAGCCAAGACATGCACTGACACCAAGTAACACAAAAAAACACACACTGACACCCAGTAACACAGAGAAACACTAATAAACAGTAACAAAGACATACACTGACACCAAGTAACACAGTCACACACTGACACCCAGTAACAAAGACATACACTGACACCAAGTCACAAAGCCATACACTGATACCAAGTCACAAAGACATACACTGATACCCAGTAACAGAGACACACACTGACACCAAGTAACAAAGACATACACTGACTCCAAGTAACAAAGACATACACTTACACAAATTAACAAAGACAGACAATTACACCAAGTAACAAAGACATCCACTTGCACCAAATATTTTGACATACACTGACACCAAGTAACAAAGACAGACACTGATACCCAGTAACACAGACACACACTTACACCAAGTAACAAAGACATACACTGACACCAAGTCACAAAGACACACACTGACACCCAGTAACAAAGACATACACTGACACCAAGTCACAAAGACATACACTGATACCCAGTAACACAGACACACACTTACACCAAGTAACACAGACATACACTGACACCCAGTAACACAGACACACACTTACACCAAGAAACAAAGACATACAGTTACACCAAGTAACACAGACATACACTGACACCAAGTAACAAAGACATTCAATTACACCAAGTAACAAAGACACACACTTACAACAAGTAACACAGATATACACTGACACCAAGTAACAAAGACATGCACTGACACCCAGTAACACAGACACACAAGGACACCAAGTAACAAAGACACACACTTACACCAAGTAACACAGACACACACTGACACCCAGTAACAAAGACACAAACTTACACCAAGTAACAAAGTCATACACTGACACCAAGTAACAAAGATATACACTGATACCCAGTAACACAGACACACACTTACACCAAGTAACACAGACATACACTGACACCAAGTAACAAAGACATACAATGATACCCAGGAACACAGACACACACTTACACCAAGTAACACAGACACAGACTTACACCAAGTAACAAAGACATACACTTACACCAAGTAACAAAGACACACACTTACACCAAGTAACAATGACAGACACTGATACCCAGCAACACAGACACACACTTACACCAAGTAACAAAGACATACACTGACACCCAGTAACGCAAACAAACACACACTGACACCCAGCAACACATAGAAACACTAATAAACAGTAACAAAGACATACACTGACACCAAATATCACAGACACACACTGACACCCTGTAACAAAGACATACACTGACACCAAGTCACAAAGACATACACTGATACCAAGTCACAAAGACATACACTGAGACCCAGTAACACAGAAACACACTTACACCAAGTAACAAAGACAGACACTGATTCCCAGTAACACTGACACACACATACACCAAGTAACAAAGACATACACTGACACCCGGTAACAAAAACATACACTGACACCCAGTAACACAGACACACACTTACACCAAGTAACACAGACACACACTTACACCAAGTAACAAAGACATACACTTGCACCATGTAACACAGACATACACTGACAGCAAGTAACAAAGATATACAATTACACCAAGTAACAAAGACACTCACTTACACCAAGTAACACAGATATACACTGACACCAAGTAACAAATACATGCACTGACACCCAGTAACACAGACACACTCGGACACCAAGTAACAAAGACACACACTTACACCAAGTAACACAGGCACACACTGACACCCTGTAACACAGACACAAACTTACAACAAGTAACACAGACATACACTGACACCAAGTAACAAAGACATAGACTGATACCCAGTAACACAGAAACACACTTACACCAGTTAACACAGACACACACTTACACCAAGTAACGAAGACATTCACTAACACCAAGTAACACAGACATACACTGACACCAAGTATCAAAGACATACAATTACACCAAGTAACAAAGACACACACTTACACCAAGTGACACAAAAAAACACACACTGACACCCAGTAACACAGACACCCACTTACACCAAGTAACAAAGACATACACTGACACCAAGTAACACAAAAAAACACACACTGACACCCAGTAACACAGAGAAACACTAATAAACAGTAACAAAGACATACACTGACACCCAGTAACAAAGACATACACTGACACAAAGTCACAAAGACATACACTGATACCATGTCACAAAGACATACACTGATACCCAGTAACAGAGACACACACTGACACCAAGTAACAAAGACATACACTGATTCCAAGTAACAAAGACATACACTTACACCAAGGAACAAAGACAGACAATTACACCAAGTAACAAAGGCATCCACCTGCACCAAATATTTTGACATACACTGACACCAAGTAACAAAGACATACACTGATACCCAGTAACACAGACACACACTTACACCAAGTAACAAAGACATACACTGACACCAAGTCACAAAGACACTCACTGACACCCAGTAACAAAGACATACACTGACACCAAGTCACAAAGACATACACTGATACCCAGTAACACAGACACACACTTACACCAAGTAACACAGACATACACTGACACCCAGTAACACAGACACACACTTGCATCAAGAAACAAAGACATACACTTACACCAAGTAACACAGACATACACTGACACCAAGTAACAAAGACATTCAATTACACCAAGTAACAAAGACACACACTTACAACAAGAAACACAGATATACACTGACACCAAGTAACAAAGACATGCACTGACACCCAGTAACACAGACACACACGGGCACCAAGTAACAAAGACACACACTTACACCAAGTAACACAGACACACACTGACACCCAGTAACAAAGACACACACTTACACCAAGTAACAAAGTCAGACACTGACACCAAGTAACAAAGATATACACTGATACCCAGTAACACAGACACACAATTACACCAAGTAACACAGACATACACTGACACCAAGTAACAAAGACATACAATGATACCCAGGAACACAGACACACACTTACACCAAGTAACACAGACACACACTTACACCAAGTAACAAAGACATACACTTACACCAAGTAACAAAGACACACACTTACACCAAGTAACAAAGACAGACACTGATACCCAGTAACACAAACAAACACACACTGACACCCAGCAACACAGAGAAACACTAATAAACAGTAACAAAGACATACACTGACACCAAATATCACAGACACACAATGACACCCTGGAACAAAGACATACACTGACACCAAGTCACAAAGACATACACTGATACCAAGTCACAAAGACATACACTGATACCCAGTAACACAGACACACACTGACACCAAGTAACAAAGACATACACTTACACCAAGTAACAAAGACAGACAATTACACCAAGTAACAAAGACATACACTTACACCAAGTATTTTGACATACACTGACACCAAGTAACAAAGACATACACTGATACCCAGTAACACAGATACACCCTTACACCAAGTAACAAAGACAGACACTGATACCCAGTAACACAGACACACACTTACACCAAGTAACAAAGACATACACTGACACAAAGTAACAAAGACATACACTGACACAGTAACACAGACACACACGGACAGCAAGTAACAAAGACATACACTGACACCCAGTAACACAGACACACACGGACAGCAAGTAACAAAGACACACACTTACACCAAGTAACACAGAAACACACTGACACCCAGTAACAAAGACATACTCTGATACCAAGTTACAAAGACATACACTGATTTCCAGTAACACAAACAAACACACACTGACTCCCAGTAACACAGAGACACACTGACACCCAGTAAAAAAGACAGACACTGTCACCACGTCACAAAGACATACACTGATGCCCAGTAACACAGACACACACGGACACCAAGTAACAAAGACACACACTTACACCAAGTAACACAGACACACACTGACACCCAGTAACAAAGACACACACTTACACCAAGCAACAAAGTCATACACTGACACCAAGTAACAAAGACATACACTGATACCCAGTAACACAGACACACACTTACACCAAGTAACACAGACATACACTGACACCAAGTAACAAAGACATACAATGATACCCAGGAACACAGACACACACTTACACCTAGTAACACAGACACACACTTACACCAAGTAACAAAGACATACACTTACACCAAATAACAAAGACACACACTTACACCAAGTAACAAAGACATACACTGACACCAAGTAACAAAGACATACACTTACACCAAGTAACAAAGACAGACAATTACACCAAGTAACAAAGACATACACTTACACCAAGTATTTTGACATACACTGACACCATGTAACAAAGACATACACTGATACCCAGTAACACAGATACACCCTTACACCAAGTAACAAAGACATACCCTGACACCAAGTCACAAAGACACACACTGACAACCAGTAACACATACACACACTTACACCAAGTAACAAAGACATACACTGACACCAAGTAACAAAGACAGTCACTGATACCCAGTAACACAGACACAGACTTACACCAAGTAACAAAAACATACACTGACACCAGTAACAAAGACATACACAGACACCCAGCAACACAGACACACACGGACACCAAGTAACAACGACACACACTAGCACCAAGGAACACAGACACACACTGACACCCAGTAACACAGACACACACTTACACCAAGCAACACAGACATACAATGACACCACGTAACCAAGACATACACTGACACCAAGTCACAATGACATACACTGATACCCAGTAACACAGACACAAACTTACAACAAGTAACAAAGACATTCACTGACACCAAGTCACAAAGACACACACTGACACCCAGTAACAAAGACATACACTGGCACCAAGTCACAAAGACATACACTGATACCCAGTAACACAGACATACACTGATACCCAGTAACACAGTGATACAATTACACCAAGTAACAAACACAGACAATTACAACAACTAACAAAGACATACACTTACACCAAATATTTTGACATACACTGACACCAAGTCACAAAGACTTCAACTGATACCCAGTAACAAAGACACACACTTGCAACAAGTAACAAAGACAGACACTGACACCAAGTCACAAAGACACACACTGACACCCATTAACAAAGACATACACTGACACCAAGTCACAAAGACATACACTGACACCCAGTAACACAGACACACACTTACACCAAGTAACAAAGACATACACTGATACCAAGTCACAGAGACATACACTGACACCCAGTAACACAGACACACACTGACACCCAGTAACAAAGACATACACTGATACCAAGTCACAAAGACATACACTGATACCCAGTAACACAGTGATACACTTACACCAACTAACAAAGACAGACAATTACACCAAGTAACAAAGACATACACTTACACCAAGTATTTTGACATACACTGACACCATGTAACAAAGACATACACTGATACCCAGTAACACAGCCGCACACTTACAATAAGTAACAAAGACATACACTGACACCCAGTAACAAAGACATACACTGACACCAAGTCACAAAGACATACACTGACACCCAGTAACACAGACACACACTTACACCAAGTAACAAAGACATACACTGACATCAAGTAACAAAGACATACACTGATAACGTGTAACACAGACCCACACTTACACCAAGTAACAAAGACATACACTGACACCCAGTAACATAGACACGCACGGACACCAAGTAACAAAGACACACTCTTACACCAAGTAACACAGACACACACTGACACCCAGTAACACAGACACACACTTACACCAATTCACAAAGACATGCACTGATACCCAGTAACACAGACACACACTTACAACAAGTAACAAAGACAGACACTGACACCAAGTCACAAAGACACACACTGACACCCAGTAACAAAGACATACACTGACAACCAGTCACAAAGACATAAACTGACACCCTGCAACACAGACACACACGGACACCAAGTAACAACGACACACACTAGCACCAAGCAAAACAGACATAAAATGACACCAAGTAACCAAGACATACACTGACACCAAGTCACAAAGACATACACTGATACCAAGTCACAAAGACATACACTGATACCCTGGAACACAGACACACACTGACACCAAGTAACAAAGACATACACTGACAGCAAGTAACAAAGACATACACTTACACCAAGTAACAAAGACAGACAATTACACCAAGTATTTTGACATACACTGACACCAAGTAACAAAGACATACATGATACCCATTAACACAGACACACACTTCCACCAAGTAACACAGACATACACTGATACCTTGGAACACTTACACACACTTACACCAAGTAACAAAGACAGACACTGATACCCAGTCACACAGACACACACTTACACCAAGTAACAAAGACATACACTGACACCAAGTAACAAAGACATACACTGACACCCAGTAACACAGACACACACTGACACCCGGTAACAATGACATACACTGATACCAAGTCACAAAGACATACACTGACACCAAGTAACAAAGACATACACTGATACCCAGGAACACAGACACACATTTACACCAAGTTTAAAAGACATACACATACACCATGTAACACAGACGTACACTGACACCAAGTAACAAAGACATACAATTACACCAAGTAGCAAAGACATACACTGACACCAAGTATTTTGACATACACTGACACCATGTAACAAAGACATACAATGATACCCAGTAACACAGACACACACTTACACCAATTAACAAAGACATACACTGACACCAACTAACACAGTCACACACTGACACCCAGTAACAAAGACATACACTGACACCAAGTCACAAAGACATACACTTACACCAAGTAACACAGACATTCACTGACACCAAGTAACACAGTCACACACTGACACCCAGTAACAAAGACATACACTGACACCCAGTAACACAGACACACACTTACACCAAGTAACACAGACATACACTGACACCAAGTAACAAAGACATACACTGATACCCAGTAACACAGACGCACACTTACACCAAGTAACACAGACATACACTGACACCAAGTAACAAAGTCATACAATGATACCCAGGAACACAGACACACACTTACACCAAGTAACACAGACACACACTTACACCAAGTAACAAAGACATACACTTACACCAACTAACACAGACATAAACTGACACCAAGTAACAAAGACATACAATTCCACCAAGTAACAAAGACACACACTTACACCAATAAACAAAGACAGACTCTGATACCCAGTAACACAGACACACACTTACACCAAGTAACAAAGACATACACTGACACCCAGTAACACAAACAAACACACACTGACACCCAGTAACACAGAGAAACACTAATAAACAGTAACACAGATATACACTGACACCAAGTCACAAAGACACACACAGACACCCAGTAACAAAGATATACACTGACACCAAGTCACAAAGATATACACTGATACACAGGAACACAGACACACACTGACACCCAGTAACAAAGACATACACTGATACCAAGTCACAAAGACATACACTGACACCCAGTAACACAGACACGCACTGACACCCAGTTACAAAGACAGACACTGATACCAAGTCACAAAGACATACATTGATACCCAGTATCACAGACACACACTGACACCCAGTAACAAAGACATACACTGATACCAAGTCACACAGACACACACTTACACCAAGTAACAAAGACATACACTGACACCAAGTAACAAAGACATACACTGATACCCAGGAACACAGACACACACTGACACCAAGTAACAGAGACATACACTTACAACAAGTAACAAAGACACACACTTACACCAAGTAACACAGACATACACTGACACCATGTAACAAAGACATACACTGACACCAAGTCACAAAGACATACACTTACACCAAGTAACAAAGACAGACAATTACACCAAGTAACAAAGACATACACTTACACCAAGTATTGTGACATCCACTGACACCAAGTAACAAAGACATACAATGATACCCAGTAACACAGACACACACTTACACCAAGTAACAAAGACAGACACTGACACCAAGTCACAAAGACACACTCTGACACCCAGTAACAAAGACATTCACTGATACCAAGTCACAAAGACACACACTTACACCAAGTAACACAGACATACACTGTCACCAAGTAACAAAGACATACACTGATACTCAGTAACACAGAAACACACTTACACCAAGTAACAAAGACAGACACTGATACCCAGTAACACAGACTCATACTTACACCAAGTAACGAAGACATGCACTGACACCCGGTAACAAAGACATACGCTGACACCCAGTAACACAGACATACAATGACAGCAAGTAACAAAGACATACAATTACACCAAGTAACAAAGACACTCACTTACACCAAGTAACACAGACATACACTGACACCCAGTAACAAAGACATGCACTGACACCCAGTAACACAGACACACACGGACACCAAGTAACAAAGACAGACAATTACACCAAGTAACAAAGACATACACTTACACCAAGTATTTTGACATACACTGACACCATGTAACAAAGACATACACTGATACCCAGGAACACAGACACACACTTACACCAAGTAAAAAAGACATACACATACACCATGTAACACAGACATACACTGACACCAAGTAACAAAGACATACAATTACACCAAGTGACAAAGACATACACTTACACCAAGTATTTTGACATACACTGACACCATGTAACAAAGACATACACTGATACCCAGTAACACAGACACACACTTACACCAAGTAACAAAGACATACACTGACACCAACTAACACAGTCACACACTGACACCCAGTAACAAAGACATACACATACACCATGTAACACAGACGTACACTGACACCAAGTAACAAAGACATACAATTACACCAAGTAGCAAAGACATACACTGACACCAAGTATTTTGACATACACTGACACCATGTAACAAAGACATACAATGATACCCAGTAACACAGACACACACTTACACCAATTAACAAAGACATACACTGACACCAACTAACACAGTCACACACTGACACCCAGTAACAAAGACATACACTGACACCCAGTAACACAGACACACACTTACACCAAGTAACACAGACATACACTGACACCAAGTAACAAAGACATACACTGATACCCAGTAACACAGACGCACACTTACACCAAGTAACACAGACATACACTGACACCAAGTAACAAATTCATACAATGATACCCAGGAACACAGACACACACTTACACCAAGTAACACAGACACACATTTACACCAAGTAACAAAGACATACAATTACACCAAGTAACAAAGACACACACTTACACCAATAAACAAAGACAGACACTGATACCCAGTAACACAGACACACACTTACACCAAGTAACAAAGACATACACTGACACCCAGTAACACAAACAAACACACACTGACACCCAGTAACACAGAGAAACACTAATAAACAGTAACACAGTTATACACTGACACCAAGTCACAAAGACACACACTGACACCCAGTAACAAAGATATACACTGACACCAAGTCACAAAGACATACACTGATAACCAGGAACACAGACACACACTGACACCAAGTAACAAAGACATACACTGATACCAAGTCACAAAGACATACACTGACACCCAGTAACACAGACACACACTGACACCCAGTAACAAAGACATACACTGATACCAAGTCACAAAGACATACACTGATACCCAGGAACACAGACACACACTGACACCAAGTAACAAAGACATACACTTACAACAAGTAACAAAGACACACACTTACACCAAGTAACACAGACATACACTGACACCATGTAACAAAGACATACACTTACACCAAGTCACAAAGACATACATTTACACCAAGTAACAAAGACAGACAATTACACCAAGTAACAAAGACATACACTTACACCAAGTATTTTACATACACTGACACCAAGTAACAAAGACATACAATGATACCCAGTAACACAGACACACACTTACACCAAGTAACAAAGACAGACACTGACACCAAGTCACAAAGACACACTCTGACACCCAGTAACGAAGACATTCACTGATACCAAGTCACAAAGACATACACTGATACCCAGTAACACAGACACACACTTACACCAAGTAACAAAGACATACACTGACACCAAGTAACAAAGACATACACTGATACCCAGGAACACAGACACACACTGACACCAAGTAACAGAGACATACACTTACAACAAGTAACAAAGACACACACTTACACCAAGTAACACAGACATACACTGACACCATGTAACAAAGACATACACTGACACCAAGTCACAAAGACATACACTTACACCAAGTAACAAAGACAGACAATTACACCAAGTAACAAAGACATACACTTACACCAAGTATTGTGACATCCACTGACACCAAGTAACAAAGACATACAATGATACCCAGTAACACAGACACACACTTACACCAAGTAACAAAGACAGACACTGACACCAAGTCACAAAGACACACTCTGACACCCAGTAACAAAGACATTCACTGATACCAAGTCACAAAGACACACACTTACACCAAGTAACACAGACATACACTGTCACCAAGTAACAAAGACATACACTGATACTCAGTAACACAGAAACACACTTACACCAAGTAACAAAGACAGACACTGATACCCAGTAACACAGACTCATACTTACACCAAGTAACGAAGACATGCACTGACACCCGGTAACAAAGACATACGCTGACACCCAGTAACACAGACATACAATGACAGCAAGTAACAAAGACATACAATTACACCAAGTAACAAAGACACTCACTTACACCAAGTAACACAGACATACACTGACACCCAGTAACAAAGACATGCACTGACACCCAGTAACACAGACACACACGGACACCAAGTAACAAAGACAGACAATTACACCAAGTAACAAAGACATACACTTACACCAAGTATTTTGACATACACTGACACCATGTAACAAAGACATACACTGATACCCAGGAACACAGACACACACTTACACCAAGTAAAAAAGACATACACATACACCATGTAACACAGACATACACTGACACCAAGTAACAAAGACATACAATTACACCAAGTGACAAAGACATACACTTACACCAAGTATTTTGACATACACTGACACCATGTAACAAAGACATACACTGATACCCAGTAACACAGACACACACTTACACCAAGTAACAAAGACATACACTGACACCAACTAACACAGTCACACACTGACACCCAGTAACAAAGACATACACATACACCATGTAACACAGACGTACACTGACACCAAGTAACAAAGACATACACTGATACCCAGTAACACAGACGCACACTTACACCAAGTAACACAGACATACACTGACACCAAGTAACAAATTCATACAATGATACCCAGGAACACAGACACACACTTACACCAAGTAACACAGACACACACTTACACCAAGTAACAAACACATACAATTACACCAAGTAACAAAGACACACACTTACACCAATAAACAAAGACAGACACTGATACCCAGTAACACAGACACACACTTACACCAAGTAACAAAGACATACACTGACACCCAGTAACACAAACAAACACACACTGACACCCAGTAACACAGAGAAACACTAATAAACAGTAACACAGTTATACACTGACACCAAGTCACAAAGACACACACTGACACCCAGTAACAAAGATATACACTGACACCAAGTCACAAAGACATACACTGATAACCAGGAACACAGACACACACTGACACCAAGTAACAAAGACATACACTGATACCAAGTCACAAAGACATACACTGACACCCAGTAACACAGACACACACTGACACCCAGTAACAAAGACATACACTGATACCAAGTCACAAAGACATACACTGATACCCAGGAACACAGACACACACTGACACCAAGTAACAAAGACATACACTTACAACAAGTAACAAAGACACACACTTACACCAAGTAACACAGACATACACTGACACCATGTAACAAAGACATACACTTACACCAAGTCACAAAGACATACATTTACACCAAGTAACAAAGACAGACAATTACACCAAGTAACAAAGACATACACTTACACCAAGTATTTTACATACACTGACACCAAGTAACAAAGACATACAATGATACCCAGTAACACAGACACACACTTACACCAAGTAACAAAGACAGACACTGACACCAAGTCACAAAGACACACTCTGACACCCAGTAACGAAGACATTCACTGATACCAAGTCACAAAGACATACACTGATACCCAGTAACACAGACACACACTTACACCAAGTAACACAGACATACACTGTCACCAAGTAACAAATACATACACTGATACTCAGTAACACAGAAACACACTTACACCAAGTAACAAAGACAGACACTGATACCCAGTAACACAGACACATACTTACACCAAGTAACGAAGACATGCACTGACACCCGGCAACAAAGACATACGCTGACACCCAGTAACACAGACATACCATGACAGCAAGTAACAAAGACATACAATTACACCAAGTAACAAAGACACTCACTTACACCAAGTAACACAGATATACACTGACACCCAGTAACAAAGACATGCACTGACACCCAGTAACACAGACACACACGGACACCAAGTAACAAAGACAGACAATTACACCAAGTAACAAAGACATACACTTACACCAAGTATTTTGACATACACTGACACCATGTAACAAAGACATACACTGATACCCAGGAACACAGACACACACTTACACCAAGTAAAAAAGACATACACATACACCATGTAACACAGACATACACTGACACCAAGTAACAAAGACATACAATTACACCAAGTAACAAAGACATACACTTACACCAAGTATTTTGACATACACTGACACCATGTAACAAAGACATACACTGATACCCAGTAACACAGACACACACTTACACCAAGTAACAAAGACATACACTGACACCAACTAACACAGTCACACACTGACACCCAGTAACAAAGACATACACTGACACCAAGTCACAAAGACATACACTTACACCAAGTAACACAGACATTCACTGACACCAAGTAACACAGTCACACACTGACACCCAGTAACAAAGACATACACTGACACCCAGTAACACAGACACACACTTACACCAAGTAACACAGACATACACTGACACCAAGTAACAAAGACATACACTGATACCCAGTAACACAGACGCACACTTACACCAAGTAACACAGACATACACTGACACCAAGTAACAAAGTCATACAATGATACCCAGGAACACAGACACACACTTACACCAAGTAACACAGACACACACTTACACCAAGTAACAAAGACATACACTTACACCAACTAACACAGACATAAACTGACACCAAGTAACAAAGACATACAATTACACCAAGTAACAAAGACACACACTTACACAAATAAACAAAGACAGACACTGAGACCCAGTAACACAGACACACACTTACACCAAGTAACAAAGACATACACTGACACCCAGTAACACAAACAAACACACACTGACACCCAGTAACACAGAGAAACACTAATAAACAGTAACACAGACATACACTGACACCAAGTCACAAAGACACACACTGACACCCAGTAACAAAGATATACACTGACACCAAGTCACAAAGACATACACTGATACCCAGGAACACAGACACACACTGACACCCAGTAACAAAGACATACACTGATACCAAGTCACAAAGACATACACTGATACCCAGTAACACAGACACACACTGACACCCAGTAACAAAGACATACACTGATACCAAGTCACAAAGACATACACTGATACCCAGTAACACAGACACACACTGACACCCAGTAACAAAGGCATACACTGATACCAAGTCACAAAGACATACACTGATACCCAGGAACACAGACACACACTGACACCAAGTAACAAAGACATACACTTACAACAAGTAACAAAGACACGCACTTACACCAAGTAACACAGACATACACTGACACCATGTAACAAAGACATACACTGACACCAAGTCACAAAGACATACACTTACACCAAGTAACAAAGACAGACAATTACACCAAGTAACAAAGACATACACTTACACCAAGTATTTTGACATACACTGACACCAAGTAACAAAGACATACAATGATACCCAGTAACACAGACACACACTTACACCAAGTAACAAAGACAGACACTGACACCAAGTCACAAAGACACACTCTGACACCCAGTAACAAAGACATTCACTGATACCAAGTCACAAAGACATACACTGATACACAGTAACACAGACACACACTTACACCAAGTAACACAGACATACACTGTCACCAAGTAACAAAGACATACACTGATACTCAGTAACACAGAAACACACTTAAACCAAGTAACAAAGACAGACACTGATACCCAGTAACACAGACACATACTTACACCAAGTAACGAAGACATGCACTGACACCCGGTAACAAAGACATACGCTGACACCATGTAACACAGACATACAATGACAGCAAGTAACAAAGACATACAATTACACCAAGTAACAAAGACACTCACTTACACCAAGTAACACAGATATACACTGACACCCAGTAACAAAGACATGCACTGACACCCAAAAACACAGACACACACGGACACCAAGTAACAAAGACAGACAATTACACCAAGTAACAAAGACATACACTTACACCAATTATTTTGACATACACTGACACCATGTAACAAAGACATACACTGATACCCAGGAACACAGACACACACTTACACCAAGTAAAAAAGACATACACATAAACCATGTAACACAGACATACACTGACACCAAGTAACAAAGACATACAATTACACCAAGTAACAAAGACATACACTTACACCAAGTATTTTGACATACACTGACACCATGTAACAAAGACATACACTGATACCCAGTAACACAGACACACACTTACACCAAGTAACAAAGAGATACACTGACACCAACTAACACAGTCACACACTGAAACCCAGTGACAAAGACATACACTGACACCAAGTCACAAAGACATACACTTACACCAAGTAACACAGACATTCACTGACACCAAGTAACACAGTCACACACTGACACCCAGTAACAAAGACATACACTGACACCCAGTAACACAGACACACACTTACACCAAGTAACACAGACATACACTGACACCAAGTAACAAAGACATACACTGATACCCAGTAACACAGACGCACACTTACACCAAGTAACACAGACATACACTGACACCAAGTAACAAAGTCATACAATGATACCCAGGAACACAGACACACACTTACACCAAGTAACACAGACACACACTTACACCAAGTAACAAAGACATACACTTACACCAACTAACACAGACATAAATTGACACCAAGTAACAAAGACATACAATTACACCAAGTAACAAAGACACACACTTACACAAATAAACAAAGACAGACACTGATACCCAGTAACATAGACACACACTTACACCAAGTAACAAAGACATACACTGACACCCAGTAACACAAACAAACACACACTTACACCCAGTAACACAGAGAAACACTAATAAACAGTAACACAGACATACACTGACACCAAGTCACAAAGACACACACTGACACCCAGTAACAAAGATATACACTGACACCAAGTCACAAAGACATACACTGATACCCAGGAACACAGACACACACTGACACCCAGTAACAAAGACATACACTGATACCAAGTCACAAAGACATACACTGATACCCAGTAACACAGACACACACTGACACTCAGTAACAAAGACATACACTGATACCAAGTCACAAAGACATACACTGATACCCAGTAACACAGACACACACTGACACCCAGTAACAAAGACATACACTGACACCAAGTCACAAAGACATACACTTACACCAAGTAACACAGACATTCACTGACACCAAGTAACACAGTCACACACTGACACCCAGTAACAAAGACATACACTGACACCCAGTAACACAGACACACACTTACACCAAGTAACACAGACATACACTGACACCAAGTAACAAAGACATACACTGATACCCAGTAACACAGACGCACACTTACACCAAGTAACACAGACATACACTGACACCAAGTAACAAAGTCATACAATGATACCCAGGAACACAGACACACACTTACACCAAGTAACACAGACACACACTTACACCAAGTAACAAAGACATACACTTACACCAACTAACACAGACATAAACTGACACCAAGTAACAAAGACATACAATTACACCAAGTAACAAAGACACAAACTTACACAAATAAACAAAGACAGACACTGATACCCAGTAACACAGACACACACTTACACCAAGTAACAAAGACATACACTGACACCCAGTAACACAAACAAACACACACTGACACCCAGTAACACAGAGAAACACTAATAAACAGTAACACAGACATACACTGACACCAAGTCACAAAGACACACACTGACACCCAGTAACAAAGATATACACTGACACCAAGTCACAAAGACATACACTGATACCCAGTAACACAGACGCACACTTACACCAAGTAACACAGACATACACTGACACCAAGTAACAAAGTCATACAATGATACCCAGGAACACAGACACACACTTACACCAAGTAACACAGACACACACTTACACCAAGTAACAAAGACATACACTTACACCAACTAACACAGACATAAATTGACACCAAGTAACAAAGACATACAATTACACCAAGTAACAAAGACACACACTTACACAAATAAACAAAGACAGACACTGATACCCAGTAACATAGACACACACTTACACCAAGTAACAAAGACATACACTGACACCCAGTAACACAAACAAACACACACTTACACCCAGTAACACAGAGAAACACTAATAAACAGTAACACAGACATACACTGACACCAAGTCACAAAGACACACACTGACACCCAGTAACAAAGATATACACTGACACCAAGTCACAAAGACATACACTGATACCCAGGAACACAGACACACACTGACACCCAGTAACAAAGACATACACTGATACCAAGTCACAAAGACATACACTGATACCCAGTAACACAGACACACACTGACACTCAGTAACAAAGACATACACTGATACCAAGTCACAAAGACATACACTGATACCCAGTAACACAGACACACACTGACACCCAGTAACAAAGACATACACTGACACCAAGTCACAAAGACATACACTTACACCAAGTAACACAGACATTCACTGACACCAAGTAACACAGTCACACACTGACACCCAGTAACAAAGACATACATTGACACCCAGTAACACAGACACACACTTACACCAAGTAACACAGACATACACTGACACCAAGTAACAAAGACATACACTGATACCCAGTAACACAGACGCACACTTACACCAAGTAACACAGACATACACTGACACCAAGTAACAAAGTCATACAATGATACCCAGGAACACAGACACACACTTACACCAAGTAACACAGACACACACTTACACCAAGTAACAAAGACATACACTTACACCAACTAACACAGACATAAACTGACACCAAGTAACAAAGACATACAATTACACCAAGTAACAAAGACACAAACTTACACAAATAAACAAAGACAGACACTGATACCCAGTAACACAGACACACACTTACACCAAGTAACAAAGACATACACTGACACCCAGTAACACAAACAAACACACACTGACACCCAGTAACACAGAGAAACACTAATAAACAGTAACACAGACATACACTGACACCAAGTCACAAAGACACACACTGACACCCAGTAACAAAGATATACACTGACACCAAGTCACAAAGACATACACTGATACCCAGGAACACAGACACACACTGACACCCAGTAACAAAGACATACACTGATACCAAGTCACAAAGACATACACTGATACCCAGTAACACAGACACACACTGACACCCAGTAACAAAGACATACACTGATACCAAGTCACAAAGACATACACTGATACCCAGTAACACAGACACACACTGACACCCAGTAACAAAGGCATACACTGATACCAAGTCACAAAGACATACACTGATACCCAGGAACACAGACACACACTGACACCAAGTAACAAAGACATACACTTACAACAAGTAACAAAGACACGCACTTACACCAAGTAACACAGACATACACTGACACCATGTAACAAAGACATACACTGACACCAAGTCACAAAGACATACACTTACACCAAGTAACAAAGACAGACAATTACACCAAGTAACAAAGACATACACTTACACCAAGTATTTTGACATACACTGACACCAAGTAACAAAGACATACAATGATACCCAGTAACACAGACACACACTTACACCAAGTAACAAAGACAGACACTGACACCAAGTCACAAAGACACACTCTGACACCCAGTAACAAAGACATTCACTGATACCAAGTCACAAAGACATACACTGATACACAGTAACACAGACACACACTTACACCAAGTAACACAGACATACACTGTCACCAAGTAACAAAGACATACACTGATACTCAGTAACACAGAAACACACTTACACCAAGTAACAAAGACAGACACTGATACCCAGTAACACAGACACATACTTACACCAAGTAACGAAGACATGCACTGACACCCGGTAACAAAGACATACGCTGACACCATGTAACACAGACATACAATGACAGCAAATAACAAAGACATACAATTACACCAAGTAACAAAGACACTCACTTACACCAAGTAACACAGATATACACTGACACCCAGTAACAAAGACATGCACTGACACCCAAAAACACAGACACACACGGACACCAAGTAACAAAGACAGACAATTACACCAAGTAACAAAGACATACACTTACACCAATTATTTTGACATACACTGACACCATGTAACAAAGACATACACTGATACCCAGGAACACAGACACACACTTACACCAAGTAAAAAAGACATACACATACACCATGTAACACAGACATACACTGACACCAAGTAACAAAGACATACAATTACACCAAGTAACAAAGACATACACTTACACCAAGTATTTTGACATACACTGACACCATGTAACAAAGACATACACTGATACCCAGTAACACAGACACACACTTACACCAAGTAACAAAGAGATACACTGACACCAACTAACACAGTCACACACTGAAACCCAGTGACAAAGACATACACTGACACCAAGTCACAAAGACATACACTTACACCAAGTAACACAGACATTCACTGACACCAAGTAACACAGTCACACACTGACACCCAGTAACAAAGACATACACTGACACCCAGTAACACAGACACACACTTACACCAAGTAACACAGACATACACTGACACCAAGTAACAAAGACATACACTGATACCCAGTAACACAGACGCACACTTACACCAAGTAACACAGACATACACTGACACCAAGTAACAAAGTCATACAATGATACCCAGGAACACAGACACACACTTACACCAAGTAACACAGACACACACTTACACCAAGTAACAAAGACATACACTTACACCAACTAACACAGACATAAATTGACACCAAGTAACAAAGACATACAATTACACCAAGTAACAAAGACACACACTTACACAAATAAACAAAGACAGACACTGATACCCAGTAACATAGACACACACTTACACCAAGTAACAAAGACATACACTGACACCCAGTAACACAAACAAACACACACTGACACCCAGTAACACAGAGAAACACTAATAAACAGTAACACAGACATACACTGACACCAAGTCACAAAGACACACACTGACACCCAGTAACAAAGATATACACTGACACCAAGTCACAAAGACATACACTGATACCCAGGAACACAGACACACACTGACACCCAGTAACAAAGACATACACTGATACCAAGTCACAAAGACATACACTGATACCCAGTAACACAGACACACACTGACACCCAGTAACAAAGACATGCACTGATACCAAGTCACAAAGACATACACTGATACCCAGTAACACAGACACACACTGACACCCAGTAACAAAGACATACACTGATACCAAGTCACAAAAACATACACTGATACCCAGGAACACAGACACACACTGACACCAAGTAACAAAGACATACACTTACAACAAGTAACAAAGACACGCACTTACACCAAGTAACACAGACATACACTGACACCATGTAACAAAGACATACACTGACACCAAGTCACAAAGACATACACTGATACCCAGTAACACAGACACACACTTACACCAAGTAACACAGACATACACTGTCACCAAGTAACAAAGACATACACTGACACCCAGTAACACAAACAAACACACACTGACACCCAGTAACACAGAGAAACACTAATAAACAGTAACACAGACATACACTGACACCAAGTAACAAAGACACACACTGACACCCAGTAACAAAGATATACACTGACACCAAGTCACAAAGACATACACTGATACCCAGGAACACAGACACACACTGACACCCAGTAACAAAGACATACACTGATACCAAGTCACAAAGACATACACTGACACCCAGTAACACAGACACACACTGACACCCAGTAACAAAGACATACACTGATACCAAGTCACAAAGACATACACTGATACCCAGTAACACAGACACACACTGACACCCAGTAACAAAGACATACACTGATACCAAGTCACAAAGACATACACTGATACCCAGGAACACAGACACACACTGACACCAAGTAACAAAGACATACACTTACAACAAGTAACAAAGACACACACTTACACCAAGTAACACAGACAAACACTGACACCATGTAACAAAGACATACACTGACACCAAGTCACAAAGACATACACTTACACCAAGTAACAAAGACAGACAATTACACCAAGTAACAAAGACATACACTTACACCAAGTATTTTGACATACACTGACACCAAGTAACAAAGACATACAATGATACCCAGTAACACAGACACACACTTACACCAAGTAACACAGACAGACACTGACACCAAGTCACAAAGACACACTCTGACACCCAGTAACAAAGACATTCACTGATACCAAGTCACAAAGACATACACTGATACACAGTAACACAGACACACACTTACACCAAGTAACACAGACATACACTGTCACCAAGTAACAAAGACATACACTGATACTCAGTAACACAGAAACACACTTACACCAAGTAACAAAGACAGACACTGATACCCAGTAACACAGACACATACTTACACCAAGTAACGAAGACATGCACTGACACCCGGTAACAAAGACATACGCTGACACCAAGTAACACAGACATACAATGACAGCAAGTAACAAAGACATACAATTACACCAAGTAACAAAGACACTCACTTACACCAAGTAACACAGATATACACTGACACCCGGTAACAAAGACATACGCTGACACCAAGTAACACAGACATACAATGACAGCAAGTAACAAAGACATACAATTACACCAAGTAACAAAGACACTCACTTACACCAAGTAACACAGATATACACGGACACCAAGTAACAAAGACAGACAATTACACCAAGTAACAAAGACATACACTTACACCAAGTATTTTGACATACAGTGACACCATGTAACAAAGACATACACTGATACCCAGGAACACAGACACACACTTACACCAAGTAACAAAGACATACACTGACACCAACTAACACAGTCACACACTGACACCCAGTAACAAAGACATACACTGACACCAAGTCACAAAGACATGCACTTACACCAAGTAACAAAGACATTCACTGACACCACGTAACACAGTCACACACTGACACCCAGTAACAAAGACATACACTGATACCCAGTAACACAGACGCACACTTACACCAAGTAACACAGACATACACTGACACCAAGTAACAAAGTCATACAATGATACCCAGGAACACAGACACACACTTACACCAAGTAACACAGACACACACTTACACCAAGTAACAAAGACATACACTTACACCAACTAACACAGACATAAACTGACACCAAGTAACAAAGACATACAATTACACCAAGTAACAAAGACACACACTTACACAAATAAACAAAGACAGACACTGATACCCAGTAACACAGACACACACTTACACCAAGTAACAAAGACATGCACTGACACCAAGTAACAAAGACATGCACTGACACCAAGTAACACAGACACACACGGACACCAAGTAACAAAGACACACACTTACACCAAGTAACACAGACACACACTTACACCAATTAACAAAGACATACACTGACACCAAGTAACACAGACATGCACTGACACCAAGTAACAAAGACATACAATTACACCAAGTAACAAAGACTCACACTTAAACCAAGTAACAAAGACAGACACTGATACCCAGTAACACAGACACACACTTACACCAAGTAACACAGACAGACACTGACACGAAGTAACAAAGACATACAATGATACCCAGGAACACAGACACACACTTACACCAAGTAACACAGACACACACTTCCACCAAGTAACACAGACACACACTGACACCAAGTAACACAGACACACACTTACACCAAGTAACACAGACATACACTGACACCAAGTAACAAAGACATACACTGATACCCATTAACACAGACGCACACTTACACCAAGTAACACAGCCATACACTGACACGAAGTAACAAAGGCATACAATGATACCCAGGAACACAGACACACACTTACACCAAGTAACACAGACACACAGTTACACCAAGTAAAAAAGACATACACTTACACCAAGTAACACAGACACACACTGACACCAAGTAACAAAGACATACACTGATACCCAGTATCACAGACACACACTTACATCAAGTAACAAAGACGTACACTGACACCAAGTCCCAAAGACACATACTGACACCCAGTAACAAAGACATACACTGACACCAAGTCTAAAAGACATACACTGATACCCAGGAACACAGACACACATTGATACCCAGTAACAAAGACATACACTGATACCAAGTCACAAAGACATACACTGATACCCAGTAACACAGAAACACACTGACACCCTGTAACAAAGACATACACTGATACAAAGTCACAAAGACATAAGCTGATACCCAGTAACACAGACACACACTGACACCCAGTAATAAAGACAGACACTGATACCAAGATACAAAGACATACACTGATACCCAGTAACACAGACGCACACTGACACCAAGTAACAAAGACATGCACTGACACCAAGTAACACAGACACACACGGACACCAAATAACAAAGACACACACTTACACCAAGAAACACAGACACACACTTACACCAAGTAACAAAGACACACAATACACCAAGTAACACAGACACACACTGACACCCAGTAACACAGACACACACTCACACCAAGTAACAGAGACATACACTGACACCAAGTCACAAAGACATACACTGATACCCAGTAACAAAGACACACACTTACACCAAGTAACACAGACATACACTGACACCAAGTAACAAAGACATACACTGATACCCAGGAACACAGACACACACTTACACCATGTAACACAGACACACACTTACACCATTAACAAAGACATACAATTACACCAAGTAACACAGACATCCACTGAAACCAAGTAACAAATACATGCACTGACACCCAATAACACAGACACACACGGACACCAAGTAACAAAGACACACACTTACACCAAGTAACACAGACACACACTGACACCAAGTAACACAGACACACACTTACACCAAGTAACACAGACACACACTGACACCAAGTAACAAAGACATACACTGATAACCAGTTACACAGACACACACTTACACCAAGTAACACAGACATACACTGACACGAAGTAACAAAGACATACAATGATACCCAGGAACACAGACACACACTTCCATCAAGTAACACAGACACACACTTACACCAAGTAAAAAAGACATACACTTACACCAAGTAACACAGACATACACTGACACCAAGTAACACAGACACACACGGACACCAAGTAACAAAGACACACACTTACACCAAGTAACACAGACACACACTTACACCAATTAACAAAGACATACACTGACACCAAGTAACACAGACATGCACTGACACCAAGTAACAAAGACATACAATTACACCAAGTAACAAAGACTCACACTTAAACCAAGTAACAAAGACAGACACTGATACCCAGTAACACAGACACACACTTACACCATGTAACACAGACAGACACTGACACGAAGTAACAAAGACATACAATGATACCCAGGAACACAGACACACACTTACACCAAGTAACACAGACACACACTTCCACCAAGTAACACAGACACACACTGACACCAAGTAACACAGACACACACTTACACCAAGTAACACAGACATACACTGACACCAAGTAACAAAGACATACACTGATACCCATTAACACAGACGCACACTTACACCAAGTAACACAGCCATACACTGACACGAAGTAACAAAGGCATACAATGATACCCAGGAACACAGACACACACTTACACCAAGTAACACAGACACACACTTACACCAAGTAAAAAAGACATACACTTACACCAAGTAACACAGACATACACTGACACCAAGTAACAAAGATATACACTGATACCCAGTAACACAGACACACACTGACACCCAGTTAGAAACACACACTGACCCCCAGTAACACAGACACACACTGACCCCCAGTAACACAGAGATACACTGACACCAAGTCACAAAGACACACACTGACACCCAGCAACAAAGACATACACTGACACCAAGTCACAAAGACATACACTGATTCACAGACACACACTTACACCAAGTAACACAAACATACACTGACACCAAGTAACAAAGACATGCAATGATACCCAGGAGCACAGACACACACTTACACCAAGTAACACAGACACACACTTACACCAAGTAAAAAAGACATACACTTACACCAAGTAACACAGACATACACTGACACCAAGTAACAAAGACATACACTGATATCCAGTAACACAGACACACACTGACACCCAGTTATAAACACACACTGACCCCCAGTAACACAGACACACACTGACCCCCAGTAACACAGAGATACACTGACACCAAGTCACAAAGCCACACACTGACACCCAGCAACAAAGACATACACTGACACCAAGTCACAAAGACATACACTGATTCACAGACACACACTTACACCAAGTAACACAAACATACACTGACACCAAGTAACAAAGACATTCACTGATACCCAGTATCACAGACACACACTTACATCAAGTAACAAAGACATACACTGACACCAAGTCACAAGGACACACACTGACACCCAGTAACTAAGACATATACTGACATCAAGTCACAAAGACATACACTGATACCCAGGAACACAGACACACACTGATACCCAGTAACAAAGACATACACTGATACCAAGTCACAAAGACATAGACTGATACCCAGTAACACAGAAACACACTGACACCCTGTAACAAAGACATACACTGATACAACGTCACAAAGACATACACTGATACCCAGTAACACAGACACACACTGACACCCAGTAATAAAGACAGACACTGATAGCAAGATACAAAGACATACACTGATACCCAGTAACACAGACGCACACTGACAGCAAGTAACAAAGACATGCACTGACACCAAGTAACAAAGACATGCACTGACACCAAGTAACACAGACACACACGGACACCAAGTAACAAAGACACACACTTACACCAAGTAACACAGACACACACTTACACCAATTAACAAAGACATACACTGACACCAAGTAACACAGACATGCACTGACACCAAGTAACAAAGACATACAATTACACCAAGTAACAAAGACTCACACTTAAACCATGTAACAAAGACAGACACTGATACCCAGTAACACAGACACACACTTACACCATGTAACACAGACAGACACTGACACGAAGTAACAAAGACATACAATGATACCCAGGAACACAGACACACACTTACACCAAGTAACACAGACACACACTTCCACCAAGTAACACAGACACACACTGACACCAAGTAACACAGACACACACTTACACCAAGTAACACAGACATACACTGACACCAAGTAACAAAGACATACACTGATACCCATTAACACAGACGCACACTTACACCAAGTAACACAGCCATACACTGACACGAAGTAACAAAGGCATACAATGATACCCAGGAACACAGACACACACTTACACCAAGTAACACAGACACACACTTACACCAAGTAAAAAAGACATACACTTACACCAAGTAACACAGACATACACTGACACCAAGTAACAAAGATATACACTGATACCCAGTAACACAGACACACACTGACACCCAGTTAGAAACACACACTGACCCCCAGTAACACAGACACACACTGACCCCCAGTAACACAGAGATACACTGACACCAAGTCACAAAGACACACACTGACACCCAGCAACAAAGACATACACTGACACCAAGTCACAAAGACATACACTGATTCACAGACACACACTTACACCAAGTAACACAAACATACACTGACACCAAGTAACAAAGACATGCAATGATACCCAGGAGCACAGACACACACTTACACCAAGTAACACAGACACACACTTACACCAAGTAAAAAAGACATACACTTACACCAAGTAACACAGACATACACTGACACCAAGTAACAAAGACATACACTGATATCCAGTAACACAGACACACACTGACACCCAGTTATAAACACACACTGACCCCCAGTAACACAGACACACACTGACCCCCAGTAACACAGAGATACACTGACACCAAGTCACAAAGCCACACACTGACACCCAGCAACAAAGACATACACTGACACCAAGTCACAAAGACATACACTGATTCACAGACACACACTTACACCAAGTAACACAAACATACACTGACACCAAGTAACAAAGACATTCACTGATACCCAGTATCACAGACACACACTTACATCAAGTAACAAAGACATACACTGACACCAAGTCACAAGGACACACACTGACACCCAGTAACTAAGACATATACTGACATCAAGTCACAAAGACATACACTGATACCCAGGAACACAGACACACACTGATACCCAGTAACAAAGACATACACTGATACCAAGTCACAAAGACATAGACTGATACCCAGTAACACAGAAACACACTGACACCCTGTAACAAAGACATACACTGATACAACGTCACAAAGACATACACTGATACCCAGTAACACAGACACACACTGACACCCAGTAATAAAGACAGACACTGATAGCAAGATACAAAGACATACACTGATACCCAGTAACACAGACGCACACTGACAGCAAGTAACAAAGACATGCACTGACACCAAGTAACAAAGACATGCACTGACACCAAGTAACACAGACACACACGGACACCAAGTAACAAAGACACACACTTACACCAAGTAACACAGACACACACTTACACCAATTAACAAAGACATACACTGACACCAAGTAACACAGACATGCACTGACACCAAGTAACAAAGACATACAATTACACCAAGTAACAAAGACTCACACTTAAACCAAGTAACAAAGACAGACACTGATACCCAGTAACACAGACACACACTTACACCATGTAACACAGACAGACACTGACACGAAGTAACAAAGACATACAATGATACCCAGGAACACAGACACACACTTACACCAAGTAACACAGACACACACTTCCACCAAGTAACACAGACACACACTGACACCAAGTAACACAGACACACACTTACACCAAGTAACACAGACATACACTGACACCAAGTAACAAAGACATACACTGATACCCATTAACACAGACGCACACTTACACCAAGTAACACAGCCATACACTGACACGAAGTAACAAAGGCATACAATGATACCCAGGAACACAGACACACACTTACACCAAGTAACACAGACACACACTTACACCAAGTAAAAAAGACATACACTTACACCAAGTAACACAGACATACACTGACACCAAGTAACAAAGATATACACTGATACCCAGTAACACAGACACACACTGACACCCAGTTAGAAACACACACTGACCCCCAGTAACACAGACACACACTGACCCCCAGTAACACAGAGATACACTGACACCAAGTCACAAAGACACACACTGACACCCAGCAACAAAGACATACACTGACACCAAGTCACAAAGACATACACTGATTCACAGACACACACTTACACCAAGTAACACAAACATACACTGACACAAAGTAACAAAGACATTCACTGATACCCAGTATCACAGACACACACTTACATCAAGTAACAAAGACATACACTGACACCAAGTCACAAAGACACACACTGACACCCAGTAACTAAGACATACACTGACATCAAGTCACAAAGACACACACTGATACCCAGGAACACAGACACACACTGATACCCAGTAACAAAGACATACACTGATACCAAGTCACAAAGACATAGACTGATACCCAGTAACACAGAAACACACTGACACCCTGTAACAAAGACATACACTGATACAACGTCACAAAGACATACACTGATACCCAGTAACACAGACACACACTGACAACCAATAATAAAGACAGACACTGATAGCAAGATACAAAGACATACACTGATACCCAGTAACACAGACGCACACTGACAGCAAGTAACAAAGACATGCACTGACACCAAGTAACAAAGACATGCACTGACACCAAGTAACACAGACACACACGGACACCAAGTAACAAAGACACACACTTACACCAAGTAACACAGACACACACTTACACCAATTAACAAAGACATACACTGACACCAAGTAACACAGACATACACTGACACCAAGTAACAAAGACATACAATTACACCAAGTAACAAAGACTCACACTTAAACCAAGTGACAAAGACAGACACTGATACCCAGTAACGCAGACACACACTTAAACCAAGTAACACAGACATACACTGACATGAAGTAACAAAGACATACAATGATACCCAGGAACACAGACACACACTAACACCAAGTAACACAGACACACACTTCCACCAAGTAACACAGACACACACTGACACCAAGTAACACAGACACACACTTACACCAAGTAACACAGACATACACTGACACCAAGTAACAAAGACATACACTGATACCCATTAACACAGACGCACACTTACACCAGGTAACACAGCCATACACTGACACGAAGTAACAAAGACATACAATGATACCCAGGAGCACAGACACACACTTACACCAAGTAACACAGACACACAATTACACCAAGTAAAAAAGACATACACTTACACCAAGTAACACAGCCATACACTGACACCAAGTAACAAAGACATACACTGATACCCAGTAACACAGACACACACTGACTCCCAGTTAGAAACACACACTGACCCCCAGTAATACAGACACACACTGACCCCCAGTAACACAGACATACACTGACACCAAGTCACAAAGACACACACTGACACCCAGTAACAAAGACATACACTGACACCAAGTCACAAAGACATACACTGATTCACAGACACACACTTACACCAAGTAACACAGACATACACTGACACCAAGTAACAAAGACATACACTGATACCCAGTATCACAGACACACACTTACATCAAGTAACAAAGACATACACTGACACCAAGTCACAAAGACACACACTGACACCCAGCAACAAAGACATACACTGACACCAAGTCACAAAGACATACACTGATACCCAGGAACACAGACACACACTGATATCCAGTAACAAAGACATACACTGATACCAAGTCACAAAGACATACACTGATACCCAGTAACACAGAAACACACTGACACCCTGTAACAAAGACATACACTGATACAAAGTCACAAAGACATACACTGATACCGAGTAACACAGACACACACTGACACCCAGTAATAAAGACAGACACTGATACCAAGATACAAAGACATACACTGATACCCAGTAACAAAGAAGCACACTGACAGCAAGTAACAAAGACATGCACTGACACCAAGTAACAAAGACATGCACTGACACCAAGTAACACAGACACACACGGACACCAAGTAACAAAGACACACACTTACACCAAGTAACACAGACACACACTTACACCAAGTAACAAATACATACACTGACACCAAGTAACACAGACATACACTGACACCAAGTAACAAAGACATACAATTACACCAAGTAACAAAGACACACACTTACACCAAGTAACACAGACGCAAACTGACACCCAGTAACACAGACACACACTAACACCAAGTAACACAGACATGCACTGACACCAAGTAACAAAGACATACACTGATACCCAGTAACAAAGACACACACTTACACCAAGTAACACAGACACACACTTACACCAATTAACAAAGACATACACTGACACCAAGTAACACAGACATACACTGACACCAAGTAACAGAGACATACAATTACACCAAGTAACAAAGACTCACACTTAAACCAAGTAACAAATACAGACACTGATACCCAGTAACACAGACACACACTTACACCAAGTAACAAAGACATACACTGACACGAAGTAACAAAGACATACAATGATACCCAGGAACACAGACACACACTTACACCAAGTAACAAAGACACACACTTCCACCAAGTAACACAGACACACACTGACACCAAGTAACACAGACACACACTTACACCAAGTAACACAGACATACACTGACACCAAGTAACAAAGACATACACTGATACCCATTAACACAGACGCACAGTTACACCAAGTAACACAGCCATACACTGACACGAAGTAACAAAGACATACAATGATACCCAGGAGCACAGACACACACTTACACCAAGTAACACAGACACACACTTACACCAAGTAAAAAAGACATACACTTACACCAAGTAACACAGACATACACTGACACCAAGTAACAAAGACATACACTGATACCCAGTAACACAGACACACACTGACACCCAGTTAGAAACACACACTGACCCCCAGTAACACAGACACACACTGACCCCCAGTAACACAGACATACACTGACACCAAGTCACAAAGACACACACTGACACCCAGTAACAAAGACATACACTGACACCAAGTCACAAAGACATACACTGATTCACAGACACACACTTACACCAAGTAACACAGACATACACTGACACCAAGTAACAAAGACATACACTGATACCCAGTATCACAGACACACACTTACATCAGGTAACAAAGACATACACTGACACCAAGTCACAAAGACACACACTGACACCCAGTAACAAAGACATACACTGACACCAAGTCACAAAGACATACACTGATACCCAGGAACACAGACACACACTGATACCCAGTAACAAAGACATACACTGATACCCAGTAACACAGATGCACACTGACAGCAAGTAACAAAGACATGCACTGACACCAAGTAACAAAGACATGCACTGACACCAAGTAACACAGACACACACGGACACCAAGTGACAAAGACACACACTTACACCAAGTAACACAGACACACACTTACACCAATTAACAAAGACATACACTGACACCAAGTAACACAGACATACACTGACACCAAGTAACAAAGACATACAATTACACCAAGTAACAAAGACTCACACTTAAACCAAGTAACAAAGACAGACACTGATACCCAGTAACACAGACACACACTTACACCAAGTAACACAGACATACACTGACACGAAGTAACAAAGACATGCAATGATACCCAGGAACACAGACACACACTTACACCAAGTAACACAGACACACACTTCCACCAAGTAACACAGACACACACTGACACCAAGTAACACAGACACACACTTACACCAAATAACACAGACATACACTGACACCAAGTAACAAAGACATACACTGATACCCATTAACACAGACGCACACTTACACCAAGTAACACAGCCATACACTGACACGAAGTAACAAAGACATACAATGATACCCAGGAGCACAGACACACACTTACACCAAGTAACAGAGACACACACTTACACCAAGTAAAAAAGACATACACTTACACCAAGTAACACAGACATACACTGACACCAAGTAACAAAGACATACACTGATACCCAGTAACACAGACACACACTGACACCCAGTTAGAAACACACACCGACCCCCAGTAATACAGACACACACTGACCCCCAGTAACACAGACATACACTGACACCAAGTCACAAAGACACACACTGACACCCAGTAACAAAGACAGACACTGACACCAAGTCACAAAGACATACACTGATTCACAGACACAAACTTACACCAAGTAACAAAGACATACACTGACACCAAGTCACAAAGACACACACTGACACCCAGTAACAAAGACATACACTGATACCCAGTATCACAGACACACACTTACATCAAGTAACAAAGACATACACTGACACCAAGTCACAAAGACACACACTGACACCCAGTAACAAAGACATACACTGACACCAAGTCACAAAGACATACACTGATACCCAGGAACACAGACACAGACTGATACCCAGTAACAAAGACATACACTGATACCAAGTCACAAAGACATACACTGATACCCAGTAACACAGAAACACACTGACACCCTGTAACAAAGACATACACTGATACAAAGTCACAAAGACATACACTGATACCGAGTAACACAGACACACACTGACACCCAGTAATAAAGACAGACACTGATACCAAGATACAAAGACATACACTGATACCCAGTAACACAGACGCACACTGACAGCAAGTAACAAAGACATGCACTGACATCAAGTAACAAAGACATGCACTGACACCAAGTAACACAGACACACACGGACACCAAGTAACAAAGACACACACTTACACCAAGTAACACAGACACACACTTACACCAATTAAAAAAGACATACAATTACACCAAGTAACAAAGACTCACACTTAAACCAAGTAACAAAGACAGACACTGATACCCAGTAACACAGACACACACTTACACCAAGTAACACAGACATACACTGACACGAAGTAACAAAGACATACAATGATACCCAGGAACACAGACACACACTTACACCAAGTAACACAGACACACACTTCCACCAAGTAACACAGACACACACTGACACCAAGTAACACAGACACACACTTACACCAAGTAACACAGACATACACTGACACCAAGTAACAAAGACATACACTGATACCCATTAACACAGACGCACACTTACATTAAGTAACACAGCCATACACTGACACGAAGTAACAAAGACATGCAATGATACCCAGGAGCACAGACACACACTTACACCAAGTAACACAGACACACACTTACACCAAGTAAAAAAGACATACACTTACACCAAGTAACACAGACATACACTGACACCAAGTAACAAAGACATACACTGATACCCAGTAACACAGACACACACTGACACCCAGTTAGAAACACACACTGACCCCCAGTAACACAGACACACACTGACCCTCAGTAACACAGACATACACTGACACCAAGTCACAAAGACACACACTGACACCCAGCAAGAAAGACATACACTGACACCAAGTCACAAAGACATACACTGATTCACAGACACACACTTACACCAAGTAACACAGACATACACTGACACCAAGTAACAAAGACATACAATGATACCCAGTATCACAGACACACACTTACATCAAGTAACAAAGACATACACTGACACCAAGTCACAAAGACACACACTGACACCCAGCAACAAAGACATACACTGACACCAAGTCACAAAGACATACACTGATACCCAGGAACACAGACACACACTGATACCCAGTAACAAAGACATACACTGATACCAAGTCACAAAGACATACACTGATACCCAGTAACACAGAAACACACTGACACCCTGTAACAAAGACACACACTGATACAAAGTCACAAAGACATACACTGATACCGAGTAAAACAGACACACACTGACACCCAGTAATAAAGACAGACACTGATACCAAGATACAAAGACATACACTGATACCCAGTAACACAGACGCACACTGACAGCAAGTAACAAAGACATGCACTGACACCAAGTAACAAAGACATGCACTGACACCAAGTAACACAGACACACACGGACACCAAGTAACAAAGACACACACTTACACCAAGTAACACAGTCACACACTTACACCAAGTAACAAATACATACACTGACACCAAGTAACATAGACATACAATTACACCAAGTAACAAAGACACACACTTACACCAAGTAACACAGACGCACACTGACACACAGTCACACAGACACACACTTACACCAAGTAACACAGACATAAACTGACACCAAGTAACAAAGACATACACTGATACCCAGTAACAAAGACACACACTTACACCAAGTAACACAGACATACACTGACACCAAGTAACAAAGACATGCACTGATACCCAGGAACACAGACACACACTTACACCAAGTAACACAGACACACACTTACACCAAGTAACAAAGACATACAATTACACCAAGTAACAAAGACACACACTTACACCAAGTAACACAGATATACAATGGCACCAAGTAACAAATACATGCACTGACACCCAATAACACAGACACACACGGACACCAAGTAACAAAGACACACACTTACACCAAGTAACACAGACACACACTGACACCAAGTAACACAGACACACACTTACACCAAGTAACACAGACATACACTGACACCAAGTAACAAAGACATACACTGATACCCAGTAACACAGACACACACTTACAGCAAGTAACACAGCCAAACACTGACACGAAGTAACAAAGACATACAATGATACCCAGGAACACAGACACACACTTACACCAAGTAAAAAAGACATACACTTACACCAAGTAACACAGACATACACTGACCACAAGTAACAAAGACATACACTGATACCCAGTAACACAGACACACACTGACAGCCAGTTAGAAACACACACTGACCCCCAGAAACACAGACACACACTGACAGCAAGTAACAAAGACATGCACTGGCACCAAGTAACAAAGACATGCACTGACACCAAGTGACACAGACACACACGGACACCAAGTAACAAAGTCACACACTTACACCAAGTAACACAGACACACACTTACACCAAATAACAAATACATACACTGACACCAAGTAACACAGACATACATTGACACCAAGTAACAAAGACATACAATTACACCAAGTAACAAAGACACACACTTACACCAAGTAACACAGACACACACTGACACCCAGTAACACAGACACACACTTACACCAAGTAACACAGACATACACTGACAGCAAGTAACAAAGACATACACTGATTCCCAGTAACAAAGACAAACACTTACACCAAGTAACACAGACATACACTGACACCA
Organism: Heterodontus francisci; assembly: GCF_036365525.1. Lineage (NCBI taxonomy): Eukaryota > Metazoa > Chordata > Chondrichthyes > Heterodontiformes > Heterodontidae > Heterodontus > Heterodontus francisci. The sequence goes on from NW_027141722.1 coordinate 4,022,355, forward strand.
AGTAACAAAGACATACACTGATACCCAGGAACACAGACACACACTGACACCAAGTAACACAGACACACACTTACACCAAGTAACAAAGACATACAATTACACCAAGTAACACAGACATACACTGACACCAAGTAACAAAGACCTACAATTACACCAAGTAACAAAGACACACACTTACACCAAGTAACACAGACATACAATGGCACCAAGTAACAAATACATGCACTGACACCCAATAACACAGACACACGCGGACACCAAGTAACAAAGACACACACTTACACCAAGTAACACAGACACACACTGACACCAAGTAACACAGACACACACTTACACCAAGTAACACAGACATACACTGACACCAAGTAACAAAGACATACACTGATACCCAGTAACACCGACACACACTTACACCAAGTAACACAGACATACACTGACACGAAGTAACAAAGACATACTATGATACCCAGGAACACAGACACACACTTACACCAAGTAACACAGACACACACTTCCACCAAGTAACACAGACACACACTGACACCAAGTAACACAGACACACACTTACACCAAGTAACACAGACATACACTGACACCAAGTAACAAAGACATACACTGATACCCATTAACACAGACACACACTTACACCAAGTAACAGAGACATACAGTGACACGAAGTAACAAAGACATACAATGATACCCAGGAGCACAGACACACACTTACACCAAGTAACACAGAAACACACTTACACCAAGTAAAAAAGACATCCACTGACACCAAGTAACACAGACATGCACTGACACCAAGTAACAAAGACATACACTGATACCCAGTAACACAGACACACACTGACACCCAGTTAGAAACACACACTTACCCCCAGTAACACAGACACACACTGACCCCAAGTAACACAGACATACACTGACACCAAGTCACAAAGACACACACTGACACCCAGTAACAAATATATACACTGACACCAAGTCACAAAGACATACACTGATTCACAGACACACACTTACACCAAGTAACACAGACATACACTGACACCAAGTAACAAAGACATACACTGATACCCGATATCACAGACACACACTTACATCAAGTAACAAAGACATACACTGACACCAAGTCCCAAAGACACACACTGACACCCAGTAACAAAGACATACACTGACACCAAGTCACAAAGACATACACTGATACCCAGTAACACAGACACACACTGACACCCAGTAATAAAGGCAGACACTGATACCAAGATACAAAGACATACACTGATACCCAGTAACACAGACGCACACTGACAGCAAGTAACAAAGACATGCACTGACACCAAGTAACAAAGACATGCACTGACACCAAGTAACACAGACACACACGGACACCAAGTAACAAAGACACACACTTACACCAAGTAACACAGACACACACTTACACCAAGTAACAAATACATACACTGACACCAAGTAACACAGACATACACTGACACCAAGTAACAAAGAAATACAATTACACCAAGTAACAAAGACACACACTTACACCAAGTAACACAGACACACACTGACACCCAGTAACACAGACACACACTTACACCAAGTAACACAGACATACACTGACACCAAGGAACAAAGACATACACTGATACCCAGTAACAAAGACACACACTTACACCAAGTAACACAGACATACACTGACACCAAGTAACAAAGACATACACTGATACCCAGGAACACAGACACACACTTACACCAATTAACACAGACACACACTTACACCAAGTAACAAAGACATACAATTACACCAAGTAACACAGACATACACTGACACCAAGTAACAAAGACACACACTTACACCAAGTAACACAGACATACAATGGCACCAAGTAACAAATACATGCACTGACACCCAATAACACAGACACACGCGGACACCAAGTAACAAAGACACACACTTACACCAAGTAACACAGACACACACTGACACCAAGTAACACAGACACACACTTACACCAAGTAACACAGACATACACTGACACCAAGTAACAAAGACATACACTGATACCCAGTCACACCGACACACACTTACACCAAGTAACACAGACATACACTGACACGAAGTAACAAAGACATACTATGATACCCAGGAACACAGACACACACTTACACCAAGTAACACAGACACACACTTCCACCAAGTAACACAGACACACACTGACACCAAGTAACACAGACACACACTTACACCAAGTAACACAGACATACACTGACACCAAGTAACAAAGACATACACTGATACCCATTAACACAGACACACACTTACACCAAGTAACAGAGACATACAGTGACACGAAGTAACAAAGACATACAATGATACCCAGGAGCACAGACACACACTTACACCAAGTAACACAGAAACACACTTACACCAAGTAAAAAAGACATCCACTGACACCAAGTAACACAGACATGCACTGACACCAAGTAACAAAGGCATACACTGATACCCAGTAACACAGACACACACTGACACCCAGTTAGAAACACACACTTACCCCCAGTAACACAGACACACACTGACCCCAAGTAACACAGACATACACTGACACCAAGTCACAAAGACACACACTGACACCCAGTAACAAATATATACACTGACACCAAGTCACAAAGACATACACTGATTCACAGACACACACTTACACCAAGTAACACAGACATACACTGACACCAAGTAACAAAGACATACACTGATACCCGGTATCACAGACACACACTTACATCAAGTAACAAAGACATACACTGACACCAAGTCCCAAAGACACACACTGACACCCAGTAACAAAGACATACACTGACACCAAGTCACAAAGACATACACTGATACCCAGTAACACAGACACAAACTGACACCCAGTAATAAAGGCAGACACTGATACCAAGATACAAAGACATACACTGATACCCAGTAACACAGACGCACACTGACAGCAAGTAACAAAGACATGCACTGACACCAAGTAACAAAGACATGCACTGACACCAAGTAACACAGACACACACGGACACCAAGTAACAAAGACACACACTTACACCAAGTAACACAGACACACACTTACACCAAGTAACAAATACATACACTGACACCAAGTAACACAGACATACACTGACACCAAGTAACAAAGAAATACAATTACACCAAGTAACAAAGACACACACTTACACCAAGTAACACAGACACACACTGACACCCAGTAACACAGACACACACTTACACCAAGTAACACAGACATACACTGACACCAAGGAACAAAGACATACACTGATACCCAGTAACAAAGACACACACTTACACCAAGTAACACAGACATACACTGACACCAAGTAACAAAGACATACACTGATACCCAGGAACACAGACACACACTTACACCAATTAACACAGACACACACTTACACCAAGTAACAAAGACATACAATTACACCAAGTAACACAGACATACACTGACACCAAGTAACAAAGACATACAATTACACCAGGTAACAAAGACACACACTTACACCAAGTAACACAGATATACAATGGCACCAAGTAACAAATACATGCAGTGACACAAAATAACACAGACACACTCGGACACCAAGTAACAAAGACACACACTTACACCAAGTAACACAGACACACACTGACACCAAGTAACACAGACACACACTTACACCAAGTAACACAGACATACACTGACACCAAGTAACAAAGACATACACTGGTACCCATTAACACAGACACACACTTACACCAAGTAACAGAGACATACACTGACACGAAGTAACAAAGACATACAATGATACCCAGGAACACAGACACACACTTACACCAAGTAACACAGACACACACTTACACCAAGTAAAAAAGACATCCACTGACACCAAGTAACACAGACATGCACTGACACCAAGTAACAAAGACATACACTGATACCCAGTAACACAGACACACACTGACACCCAGTTAGAAACACACACTGACCCCCAGTAACACAGACACACACTGACCCCCAGTAACACAGACATACACTGACACCAAGTCACAAAGACACACACTGACACCCAGTAACAAATACATACACTGACACCAAGTCACAAAGACATACACTGATTCACAGACACACACTTACACCTAGTAACACAGACATACACTGACACCAAGTAACAAAGACATACACTGATACCCAGTATCACAGACACACACTTACATCAAGTAACAAAGACATACACTGACACCAAGTCCCAAAGACACACACTGACACCCAGTAACAAAGACATACACTGACACCAAGTCACAAAGACATACACTGATACCCAGTAACACAGACACACACTGATACCCAGTAACAAAGACATACACTGATACCAAGTCACAAAGACATACACTGATACCCAGTAACACAGAGACACACTGACACCCTGTAACAAAGACATACACTGATACAAAGTCACAAAGACATACACTGAAACCCAGTAACACAGACACACACTGACACCCAGTAATAAAGACAGACACTGATACCAAGATACAAAGACATACACTGATACCCAGTAACACAGACGCACACTGACAGCAAGTAACAAAGACATGCACTGACACCAAGTAACAAAGACATGCACTGACACCAAGTAACACAGACACACACGGACACCAATTAACAAAGACACACACTTACAACAAGTAACACAGACACACACTTACACCAAGTAACAAATACATACACTGACACCAAGTAACACAGACATACACTGACACCAAGTAACAAAGACATACAATTACACCAAGTAACAAAGACACACACTTACACCAAGTAACACAGACACACACTGACACCCAGTAACACAGACACACACTTACACCAAGTAACACAGACATACACTGACACCAAGTAACAAAGACATACACTGATACCCAGTAACAAAGACACACACTTACACCAAGTAACACAGACATACACTGACACCAAGTAACAAAGACATACACTGATACCCAGGAACACAGACACACACTTACACCAAGTAACACAGACACACACTTACACCAAGTAACAAAGACATACAATTACACCAAGTAACACAGACATACACTGACACCAAGTAACAAAGACATACAATTACACCAGGTAACAAAGACACACACTTACACCAAGTAACACATATATACAATGGCGCCAAGTAACAAATACATGCACTGACACCCAATAACACAGACACACACGGACACCAAGTAACAAAGACACACACTTACACCAAGTAACACAGACACACACTGACACCAAGTAACGCAGACACACACTTACACCAAGTAACACAGACATACACTGACACCAAGTAACAAAGACATACACTGATAACCAGTAACACAGACACACACTTACACCAAGTAACACAGACATACACTGACACCAAGTAACAAAGACATACAATGATACCCAGGAACACAGACACACACTTACACCAAGTAACACAGACACACACTTACACCAAGTAAAAAAGACATACACTTACACCAAGTAACACAGACATACACTGACACCAACTAACAAAGACATACACTGATACCCAGTAACACAGACACACACTGACACCCAGTTAGAAACACACACTGACCCCCAGTAACACAGACACACACTGACCCCTAGTAACACAGAGATACACTGACACCAAGTCACAAAGACACACACTGACACCCAGCAACAAAGACATACACTGACACCAAGTCACAAAGACATACACTGATTCACAGACACACACTTACACCAAGTAACACAAACATACACTGACACCAAGTAACAAAGACATTCACTGATACCCAGTATCACAGACACACACTTACATCAAGTAACAAAGACATACACTGACATCAAGTCACAAAGACATACACTGACACCCAGTAACTAAGACATACACTGACATCAAGTCACAAATACATACACAGATATCCAGGAACACAGACACACACTGATACCCAGTAACAAAGACATACACTGATACCAAGTCACAAAGACATAGACTGATACCCAGTAACACAGAAACACACTGACACCCTGGAACAAAGACATACACTGATACAACGTCACAAAGACATACACTGATACCCAGTAACACAGACACACACTGACACCCAGTAATAAAGACAGACACTGATACCAAGATACAAAGACATACACTGATACCCAGTAGCACAGACGCACACTGACAGCAAGTAACAAAGACATGCACAGACACCAAGTAACAAAGACATGCACTGACACCAAGTAACACAGACACACACGGACACCAAGTAACAAAGACACTCACTTACACCAAGTAACACAGACACACACTTACACCAATTAACAAAGACATACACTGACACCAAGTAACAAAGACATACACTGACACCAAGTAACAAAGACATACAATTACACCAAGTAACAAAGACTCACACTTAAACCAAGTAACAAAGACATACACTGATACCCAGTAACACAGACACAAACTTACACCAAGTAACAAAGACATACACTGACACCCAGTAACACAAACAAACACACACTGACACCAAGTAACACAGACACACACTGACACTCAGTAACAAATACATACACAGATATCAAGTAACAAAGACATACAATGACACCCAGTAACACAGACACACACGGACACCAAGTAACAAAGACACACACTTACACCAAGTAACACAGACACACACTGACACCCAATAACACAGACACACACATGACCAAGTAACACAGACATACACTGACACCAAGTAACAAAGACATACACTGACACCGAGTAACACAGACATACACTGACACCAAGTAACACAGACACACACTGACACCCAGTAACAAAGACATGCACAGACACCAAGTAACAAAGACAAACAATGACACCCAGCGACACAGACACACACGGACACCTTGTAACACAGACAAACACTTACACCAAGTAACGAAGACATACAATTACACGAAGTAACACAGACATACACTGACACCAAGTAACAAAGACATACAATTACACCAAGTAACAAAGACACACACTTACACCAAGTAACACAGATATACAATGGCACCAAGAAACAAAGACATGCACTTACACCATATAACACAGACACACACTGACACCAAGTAAGACAGGCACACATTTACACCAAGTAACACAGACACACACTTTCACCAAGTAACAAAGACATACACTTCCACCAAGTAACACAGACATACACTGACACCAAGTAACAAAGACATACACTGATACCCAGTAACACAGACACACACTTACACCAAGTAACACAGACATACACTGACACGAAGTAACAAAGACAGACAGTGATACCCATGAACACAGACACACACTTACACCAAGTAACACAGACACACACTTACACCAAGTAACACAGACATACACTGACACCAAGTAACAAAGACATACACTGATACCCAGTAACACAGACACACACTGACACCCAGTTATAAACACACACTGACCACCAGTAACACAGACACACACTGACACCCAGTAACACAGACATACACAAACACCAAGTCACAAAGACACACACTGACACCCAGTAACAAAGACATACACTGACACCAAGTCACAAAGACATACACTGATACCCAATATCACAGACACACACTAACATCAAGTAACAAAGACATACCCTGACACCAAGTCACAAAGACACACACTGACACACAGTAACAAAGACATAAACTGACACCAAGTCACAAAGACATACACTGATACCCAGGAACACAGACACACACTGACACCCAGTAACAAAGACATACACTGATGCCAAGTCACAAAGACATACACTGATACCCAGTAACACAGAAACACACTGACAAGTAGTAGCAAAGACATACACTGATACAACGTCATAAAGACATACACTGATACCCAGTAACACAGACACACACTGACACCCAGTAATAAAGACATACACTGATACCAAGTAACAAAGACATGCACTGACACCAAGTAACACAGACACACACGGACACCAAGTCACAAAGACACACACTTACACCAAGTAACACAGACACACACTTACACCAAGTAACAAAGACATGCAATTACAACAAGTAACACAGACATACACTGACACCAAGTAACAAAGACATACAATTACACCAAGTAACAAAGACTCACACTTACACCAATTAACAAAGACAGACACTGATACCCAGTAACACAGACACAAACTTACACCAAGTAACAAAGACATACACTGACACCCAGTAACACAGAGAAACACTAATAAACAGTAACAAAGACATACACAGACACCAAGTAACAAAGACATACAATGACACCCAGTAACACAGACACACACGGAAACCAAGTAACAAAGACACACACTTACACCAAGTAACACAGACACACACTGACACCCAGTAACACAGACACACACTTGACCAAGTAACACAGACATGCACTGACTCCAAGTAACAAAGACATACACTGATACCCAGTAACACAGACAGACACTTACACCAAGTAACACAGACATACACTGACACCAAGTAACAAAGACATACACTGATACCCAGGAACACAGACACACACTGACACCAAGTAATACAGACACACACTTAGACCAAGTAACACAGACATACACTTACACCAAGTAACACAGACATACACTGACACCAAGTAACAAAGACATACACTGATACCCAGTAACACAGACACACACTTACACCAAGTAACACAGACATACACTGACACGAAGTAACAAAGACAGACAGTGATACCCATGAACACAGACACACACTTACACCAAGTAACACAGACACACACTTACACCAAGTAACACAGACATACACTGACACCAAGTAACAAAGACATACACTGATACCCAGTAACACAGACACACACTGACACCCAGGAACACAGACACACACTGACACCAAGTAATACAGACACACACTTAGACCAAGTAACACAGACATACACTTACACCAAGTAACAAAGACACACACTTCCACCAAGTAACACAGATATACAATGGCACCAAGTAACAAAGACATGCAATGACACCCAGTAACACAGACACACACTGACACCCAGGAACACAGACACACACTGACACCAAGTAATACAGACACACACTTACACCAAGTAACACAGACATACACTTACACCAATTAACAAAGTCAGACACTGATACCCAGTAACACAGAGACACACTTACACCAAGTAACAAAGACATACACTGACCCCCAGTAACACAGAGAAACCCTAATAAACAGTAACAAAGACATACACCGACACCAAGTAACAAAGACATACAATGACACCCAGTAACACAGACACACACGGACACCAAGTAACAAAGACACACACTTACACCAAGTAACACAGACACACACTGACACCCAGTAACACAGACACACACTTGACCAAGTAACACAGACATACACTGACACCAAGTAACAAAGACATACACTTATACCCAGTAACACAGACACACACTTACACCAAGTAACACAGACATACACTGACACCAAGTAACAAAGACATACACTGATATCCAGGAGCACAGACACACACTTACACCAAGTAACACAGACACACATTTAGACCAAGTAACAAAGACATACACTTACACCAAGTAACACAGACATACACTGACACCAAGTAACAAAGACATACAATTACACCAAGTAACAAAGACACACACTACCACCAAGTAACACAGATATACAATGGCACCAAGTAACAAAGACATGCACTGACACCCAGTAACACAGACACACACGGACACCAAGTAACAAAGACACACACTTACACCAAGTATCACAGACATCCACTTACACCAATTAACAAAGACAGACACTGATACCCAGTAACACAGAGACACACTTGCACCAAGTAACAAAGACATACACTGACACCCAGTAACAAAGACATACACTGACACCCAGTAACACAGACACACACGGACACCAAGTAACAAAGACACACACTTACACCAAGTAACACAGAAACACACTGACACCAAGTAACAAAGACATACACTGATACGCAGTAACACAGACACACACTTACACCAAGTAACACAGACATACACTGAAACCAAGTAACAAAGACATACACTGACACACAGGAACACAGACATACACTGACACCAAGTAACAAAGACATACAATTACACAAAGTAACAAAGACACACACTTACACCAAGTAACACAGACACACACTGACACCCAGTAACACAGACACACACTTGACCAAGTAACACAGACATGCACTGACTCCAAGTAACAAAGACATACACTGATACCCAGTAACACAGACAGACACTTACACCAAGTAACACAGACATACACTGACACCAAGTAACAAAGACATACACTGATACCCAGGAACACAGACACACACTGACACAAAGTAATACAGACACACACTTAGACCAAGTAACACAGACATACACTTACACCAAGTAACACAGACATACACTGACACCAAGTAACAAATACATACAATTACACCAAGTAACACAGACATACACTTACACCCACTAACAAAGACATGCACTGACACCCAGTAACACAGACACACACGGACACCAAGTAACAAAGACACACACTTACACCAAGTATCACAGACATACACTTACACCAATTAACAAAGACAGACACTGATACCCAGTAACACAGAGACACACTTGCACCAAGTAACAAAGACATACACTGACACCCAGTAACAAAGACATACACTGACACCCAGTAACACAGACACACACGGACACCAAGTAACAAAGACACACACTTACACCAAGTAACACAGACACACACTGACACCAAGTAACAAAGACATACACTGATACACAGTAACACAGACACACACTTACACCAAGTAACACAGACATACACTGAAACCAATTAACAAAGACATACACTGATACACAGGAACACAGACATACACTGACACCAAGTAACAAAGACATACAATTACACAAAGTAACAAAGACACACACTTACACCAAGTAACACAGATATACAAAGGCAACAAGTAACAAAGACATGCACTAACACCCAGTAACACAGACACACACGGACACCAAGTAACACAGACATACACTGACACCAAGTAACAAAGACATACAATGATACCCAGGAACACAGACACACACTTGCACCAAGTAACACAGACACACACTTACACCAAGTAACAAAGACATACTCTGATACCCAGTAACACAGACACACACTGACACCCAGTTAGAAACACACACTGACCCCCAGTAACACAGACACACACTGACCCCCAGCAACACAGACATACACTGACACCAAGTCACAAAGACACACACTGACACCCAGTAACAAACACATACACTTACACCAAGTCACAAAGACATACACTGATACCCAGGAACACAGACACACACTGACACCCAGTAACAATGACATACTCTGATACCAAGTCACAAAGACATACACTGATACCCAGTAACAAAGACACACACTGACACCAAGTAACAAAGACATGCACTGACACCAAGTAACATAGACATACACTCACACCAAGTAACAAAGACACACACTTACACTAAGTAACACAGACATACACTGACACCAAGAAACAAAGACATACACTTATACCCAGTATCACAGACACACAATTACATCAAGTAACAAAGACATACACTGACACCAAGTCACAAAGGCACACACTGACACCCAGTAACAAAGACATACACTGACACCAAGTCACAAAGACATACACTGATACCCAGGAACACAGACACACACTGACACCCAGTAACAATGACATACTCTGATACCAAGTCACAAAGACATACACTGATACCCAGTAACAAAGACACACACTGACACCAAGTAACAAAGACATGCACTGACACCAAGTAACATAGACATACACTCACACCAAGTAACAAAGACACACACTTACACCAAGTAACACAGACACACACTTACACCAAGTAACAAAGACATACAATTACAACAAGTAACACAGACATACACTTACACCAAGTAACACAGACATACAATTGCACCTAGTAACAAAGACTCACACTTACACCAATTAAAAAAGACAGACACTGATACCCAGGAACACAGACACAAACTTACACCAAGTAACAAAGACATACACTGACACCCAGTAACACAGACACACACTTACACCATGTAACAAAGACATACACTGACACCAAGTCACAAAGACACACAATGACACCCAGTAACAAAGACGAAAACTGACACCAAGTCACAAAGACAGACACTGATACCCAGTAACACAGACACACACTTACACCAAGTAACACAGACATACACTGACACCAAGTAACAAAGACATACACTGATACCCAATAACAAAGACACACACTTACACCAAGTAACAAAGACAGACACTGATACCCGGTAACACAGACACACACTTACACCAAGTAACAAAGACATACACTGACACCCAGTAACAAAGACGTACACTGACACCCAGTAACACAGACACACACGGACACCAATTAACAAAGACACACACTTACACCAAGTAACACAGTCATACACTGACACCAAGTAACAAAGAAATACAATGATACCCAGGAACACAGACACACACTTACACCAAGTAACACAGACACACACTTACACCAAGTAACAAAGACATACACTTACACCAAGTAACACAGATATGCACTGACACCAAGTAACAAAGACATACACTGATACCCAGTAACACAGACACACACTGACATCCAGTTAGAAACACACACTGACCCCCAGTATCACAGACACACACTGACCCCCAGTAACACAGACATACACTGACACCAAGTCACAAAGACATACACTGACACCCAGTAACGAAGACATACACTGACACCAAGTCACTAAGAAATACACTGATACACAGACACACACTTACACCACGTAACACAGACATATACTGACACCAAGTAACAAAGACATACACTGATACCCAGGAACACAGACACACACTTACACCCAGTAACAAAGACATACACTGACACCCAGTAACACAGACAAACACGGACACCAAGTAACAAAGACATAGACTTACACCAAGTAACACAGACAGGCTCTGACACCCAGTAACACAGACACATACTTACCCCAAGTAACGCAGTCATACACTGACACCATTTAACAAAGACATACACTGACACCCAGTAACACAGACACACACTTACACCAAGTAACACAGACATACACTGACACCAATCACAAAGACACACACTGACACCCAGTAACAAAGACATATACTGACACCAAGTCACAAAGACATACACCGATACCCAGGAACACAGACACACACTGACACCTAGTAACAAAGACATACAATGATGCCAAGTCACAATGACATACACTGATACCTAGTAACACAGACACACACTGACACCCAGTAACAAAGACATACACTGTTACCAAGTAACAAAGACATACACTGATACCCAGTAACACAGACACACACTGACACCAGTAACAAAGACATACACTGATACCAAGTCACAAAGACATACACTGATACCCAGTAACACAGACACACCCTGTCACCAAGTAACAAAGACATACACAGACACCAAGTAACAAAGACATACACTTACACCAAGTAACAAAGACACACACTTACACCAAGTAACACAGACACACAATTACACCAAGTAACAAAGACAGACACTGATACCCAGTAACACAGACACACACTTACAACAAGTAACAAAGACATACACTGACACCCAGTAACAAAAACATACACTGAAACCCAGTAACACAGCACACGCGGACACCAAGTGACAAAGACACACACTTACACCAAGTAACACAGACACACACTGACACCCAGTAACACAGACACACACTTACAACAAGTAACACAGACATACACTGACACCAAGTAACAAAGACATACACTGATACCCAGTAACACAGGCACACACTTACACCAAGAAACTCAGACAGACACTGACACCAAGTAACAAAGACATACACTGATACCCAGGAACACAGACACACACTTACACCAAGTAACACAGACAAACACTTAAACCAAGTAACAAAGACATACACTTACACCAAGTAACACAGACATACACTGACACCAAGTAACAAAGACGTACAATTACACCAAGTAACAAAGACACACACTTACACCAAGTAACACAGATATACAATGGCAACAAGTAACAAAGACATGCACTAACACCCAGTACCACAGACACACACGGACACCAAGTAACAAAGACACACACTTACACAAAGTAACACAGACACACACTGCCACCCAGTAACACAGACACACACTTACACCAAGTAACACAGACATACACTGACACCAAGTAACAAAGACATACACTGATACCCAGTAACACAGACACAAACTTACACCAAGTAACACAGATATGCACCGATACCAAGTAACAAAGACATACACTGATACCCAGTAACACAGACACACACTGACATCCAGTTAGAAACACACACTGACCCCCAGTATCACAGACACACACTGACCCCCAGTAACACAGACATACACTGACACCAAGTCACAAAGACATACACTGACACCCAGTAACGAAGACATACACTGACACCAAGTCACTAAGAAATACACTGATACACAGACACACACTTACACCACGTAACACAGACATATACTGACACCAAGTAACAAAGACATACACTGATACCCAGGAACACAGACACACACTTACACCCAGTAACAAAGACATACACTGACACCCAGTAACACAGACAAACACGGACACCAAGTAACAAAGACATAGACTTACACCAAGTAACACAGACAGGCTCTGACACCCAGTAACACAGACACATACTTACCCCAAGTAACGCAGTCATACACTGACACCATTTAACAAAGACATACACTGACACCCAGTAACACAGACACACACTTACACCAAGTAACACAGACATACACTGACACCAATCACAAAGACACACACTGACACCCAGTAACAAAGACATATACTGACACCAAGTCACAAAGACATACACCGATACCCAGGAACACAGACACACACTGACACCTAGTAACAAAGACATACAATGATGCCAAGTCACAATGACATACACTGATACCTAGTAACACAGACACACACTGACACCCAGTAACAAAGACATACACTGTTACCAAGTAACAAAGACATACACTGATACCCAGTAACACAGACACACACTGACACCAGTAACAAAGACATACACTGATACCAAGTCACAAAGACATACACTGATACCCAGTAACACAGACACACCCTGTCACCAAGTAACAAAGACATACACAGACACCAAGTAACAAAGACATACACTTACACCAAGTAACAAAGACACACACTTACACCAAGTAACACAGACACACAATTACACCAAGTAACAAAGACAGACACTGATACCCAGTAACACAGACACACACTTACAACAAGTAACAAAGACATACACTGACACCCAGTAACAAAAACATACACTGAAACCCAGTAACACAGCACACGCGGACACCAAGTGACAAAGACACACACTTACACCAAGTAACACAGACACACACTGACACCCAGTAACACAGACACACACTTACAACAAGTAACACAGACATACACTGACACCAAGTAACAAAGACATACACTGATACCCAGTAACACAGGCACACACTTACACCAAGAAACTCAGACAGACACTGACACCAAGTAACAAAGACATACACTGATACCCAGGAACACAGACACACACTTACACCAAGTAACACAGACAAACACTTAAACCAAGTAACAAAGACATACACTTACACCAAGTAACACAGACATACACTGACACCAAGTAACAAAGACGTACAATTACACCAAGTAACAAAGACACACACTTACACCAAGTAACACAGATATACAATGGCAACAAGTAACAAAGACATGCACTAACACCCAGTACCACAGACACACACGGACACCAAGTAACAAAGACACACACTTACACAAAGTAACACAGACACACACTGCCACCCAGTAACACAGACACACACTTACACCAAGTAACACAGACATACACTGACACCAAGTAACAAAGACATACACTGATACCCAGTAACACAGACACAAACTTACACCAAGTAACACAGACATACACCGATACCAAGTAACAAAGACATACACTGATACCCTGTAACACAGACACACACTTACACCAAGTAACACAGACACACACGGACACCAAGTAACAAAAACACACACTTACACAAAGTAACACAGACACACACTGCCACCCAGTAACACAGACACACACTTACACCAAGTAACACAGACATACACTGACACGAAGTAACAAAGACAGACAATGATACCCATGAACACAGACACACACTTACACCAAGTAACACAGACACACACTTACACCAAGTAACAAAGACATACACTTACACTAAGTAACACAGACATACACTGACACCAAGTAACAAAGACATGCACTGATACCCAGTAACACAGACACACACTGACACCCAGTTAGAAACACACACTTTCCCCCAGTAACACAGACACACACTGACCCCCATTAACACAGACATACACTGACACCAAGTAACAAAGACATGCACTGATACCCAGTAACACAGACACACACTGACACCCAGTTAGAAACACACACTTTCCCCCAGTAACACAGACACACACTGACCCCCATTAACACAGACATACACTGAAACCAAGTAACAAAGACATACACTGACACACAGGAACACAGACATACACTGACACCAAGTAACAAAGACATACAATTACACAAAGTAACAAAGACACACACTTACACCAAGTAACACAGACACACACTGACACCCAGTAACACAGACACACACTTGACCAAGTAACACAGACATGCACTGACTCCAAGTAACAAAGACATACACTGATACCCAGTAACACAGACAGACACTTACACCAAGTAACACAGACATACACTGACACCAAGTAACAAAGACATACACTGATACCCAGGAACACAGACACACACTGACACCAAGTAATACAGACACACACTTAGACCAAGTAACACAGACATACACTTACACCAAGTAACACAGACATACACTGACACCAAGTAACAAATACATACAATTACACCAAGTAACACAGACATACACTTACACCAAGTAACAAAGACATGCACTGACACCCAGTAACACAGACACACACGGACACCAAGTAACAAAGACACACACTTACACCAAGTATCAAAGACATACACTTACACCAATTAACAAAGACAGACACTGATACCCAGTAACACAGAGACACACTTGCACCAAGTAACAAAGACATACACTGACACCCAGTAACAAAGACATACACTGACACCCAGTAACACAGACACACACGGACACCAAGTAACAAAGACACACACTTACACCAAGTAACACAGACACACACTGACACCAAGTAACAAAGACATACACTGATACACAGTAACACAGACACACACTTACACCAAGTAACACAGACATACACTGAAACCAAGTAACAAAGACATACACTGATACACAGGAACACAGACATACACTGACACCAAGTAACAAAGACATACAATTACACAAAGTAACAAAGACACACACTTACACCAAGTAACACAGACATATACTGACACCAAGTAACAAAGACATACACTGATACCCAGGAACACAGACACACACTTACACCCAGTAACAAAGACATACACTGACACCCAGTAACACAGACAAACACGGACACCAAGTAACAAAGACATAGACTTACACCAAGTAACACAGACAGGCTTTGACACCCAGTAACACAGACACATACTTACCCCAAGTAACGCAGTCATACACTGACACCATTTAACAAAGACATACACTGACACCCAGTAACACAGACACACACTTACACCAAGTAACACAGACATACACTGACACCAATCACAAAGACACACACTGACACCCAGTAACAAAGACATACACTGACACCAAGTCACAAAGACATACACCGATACCCAGGAACACAGACACACACTGACACCTAGTAACAAAGACATACAATGATGCCAAGTCACAATGACATACACTGATACCTAGTAACACAGACACACACTGACACCCAGTAACAAAGACATACACTGTTACCAAGTAACAAAGACATACACTGATACCCAGTAGCACAGACACACACTGACACCCAGTAACAAAGACATACACTGATACCAAGTCACAAAGACATACACTGATACCCAGTAACACAGACACACCCTGTCACCAAGTAACAAAGACATACACAGACACCAAGTAACAAAGACATACACTTACACCAAGTAACAAAGACACACACTTACACCAAGTAACACAGACACACAATTACACCAAGTAACAAAGACAGACACTGATACCCAGTAACACAGACACACACTTACAACAAGTAACAAAGACATACACTGACACCCAGTAACAAAAACATACACTGAAACCCAGTAACACAGCACACGCGGACACCAAGTGACAAAGACACACACTTACACCAAGTAACACAGACACACACTGACACCCAGTAACACAGACACACACTTACAACAAGTAACACAGACATACACTGACACCAAGTAACAAAGACATACACTGATACCCAGTAACACAGGCACACACTTACACCAAGAAACTCAGACAGACACTGACACCAAGTAACAAAGACATACACTGATACCCAGGAACACAGACACACACTTACACCAAGTAACACAGACAAACACTTAAACCAAGTAACAAAGACATACACTTACACCAAGTAACACAGACATACACTGACACCAAGTAACAAAGACGTACAATTACACCAAGTAACAAAGACACACACTTACACCAAGTAACACAGATATACAATGGCAACAAGTAACAAAGACATGCACTAACACCCAGTACCACAGACACACACGGACACCAAGTAACAAAGACACACACTTACACAAAGTAACACAGACACACACTGCCACCCAGTAACACAGACACACACTTACACCAAGTAACACAGACATACACTGACACCAAGTAACAAAGACATACACTGATACCCAGTAACACAGACACACACTTACACCAAGTAACACAGACATACACCGATACCAAGTAACAAAGACATACACTGATACCCTGTAACACAGACACACACTTACACCAAGTAACACAGACACACACGGACACCAAGTAACAAAAACACACACTTACACAAAGTAACACAGACACACACTGCCACCCAGTAACACAGACACACACTTACACCAAGTAACACAGACATACACTGACACGAAGTAACAAAGACAGACAATGATACCCATGAACACAGACACACTTTTACACCAAGTAACACAGACACACACTTACACCAAGTAACAAAGACATACACTTACACTAAGTAACACAGACATACACTGACACCAAGTAACAAAGACATGCACTGATACCCAGTAACACAGACACACACTGACACCCAGTTAGAAACACACACTTTCCCCCAGTAACACAGACACACACTGACCCCCATTAACACAGACATACACTGACACCAAGTCACAAAGACACACACTGACACCCAGTAACAAAGACATACACTGACACGAAGTCACAAAGACATACACTGATTCACAGTCACAAACTTACACCAAGTAACACAGACAAACACTGACACCAAGTAACAAAGACATACACTGATACCCAGTATCACAGACACACACTTACATCAAGTAACAAAGACATACACTGACACCAAGTCACAAAGACACACACTGACGCACAGTAACAAAGACATGCACTGGCACCAAGTCACAAATACATACACTGATACCCAGGAACACAGACACACACTGACACCAAGAAACAAAGACATACACTGATACCAAGTCACAAAGACATACACTGATACCCAGTAACACAGAAACACACTGACACCCAGTAACAAAGACATACATTGATACAAAGTCACAAAGACATACACTGATACCTAGTAACACAGACACACACTGATACCCAGTAATAAAGACACACACTGGTACCAAGATACAAAGACATACACTGATACCCAGTAACACAGATCCACACTGACAGCAAGTAACAAAGACATGCACTGACACCAAGTAACACAGACATACAATGACACCAAGTAACAAAGACATACACTGATACCCAGTAACACAGACACACACTTACACCAGGAAACTCAGACAGACACTGACACCAAGTAACAAAGACATACACTGATACCCAGGAACACAGACACACACTTACACCGAGTAACACAGACAAGCACTTAAACCAAGTAACAAAGACATACACTTACACCAAGTAACACAGACATACACTGGCACCAAGTAACAAAGACGTACAATTACACCAAGTAACAAAGACTCACACTTACACCAAGTAACACAGATATACAATGGCAACAAGTAACAAAGACATGCACTAACACCCAGTACCACAGACACACACGGACACCAAGTAACAAAGACACACACTTACACAAAGTAACACAGACACACAGTGCCACAAAGTAACACAGACACACACTTACACCAAGTAACACAGACATACACTGACACCAAGAAACAAAGACATACACTGATACCCAGTAACACAGACACACACTTACACCAAGTAACACAGACATACACTGATACCAAGTAACAAAGACATACACTGATACCATGTAACACAGACACACACTTACACCAAGTAACACAGACACACACGGACACCAAGTAACAAATACACACACTTACACAAAGTAACACAGACACACACTGCCACCCAGTAACACAGACACACACTTACACCAAGTAACACAGACATACACTGACACGAAGTAACAAAGACAGACAATGATACCCATGAACACAGACACACACTTACACCAAGTAACACAGACACACACTTACACCAAGTAACAAAGACATACACTTACACTAAGTAACACAGACATACACTGACACCAAGTAACAAAGACATGCACTGATACCCAGTAACACAGACACACACTGACACCCAGTTAGAAACACACACTGACCCCCAGTAACACAGACACACACTGACCCCCAGTAACACAGACATACACTGACACCAAGTCACAAAGAAACACACTGACACCCAGTAACAAAGACATACACTGACACCAAGTCACAAAGACATACACTGATACCCAGTATCACAGACACACACTTACATCAAGTAACAAAGACATACACTGACACCAAGTCACAAAGACACACACTGACACACAGTAACAAAGACATACACTGACACCAAGTCACAAATACATACACTGATACCCAGGAACACAGACACACACTGACACCCAGAAACAAAGACATACACTGATACCAAGTCACAAAGACATACACTGATACCCAGTAACACAGAAACACACTGACACCCAGTAACAAAGACATACACTGATACAAAGTCACAAAGACATACACTGATACCCAGTAAGACAGACACACACTGACACCCAGTAATAAAGACACACACTGGTACCAAGATACAAAGACATACACTGATACCCAGTAACACAGATCCACACTGACAGCAAGTAACAAAGACATGCACTGACACCAAGTAACAAAGACATGCACTGACACCAAGTAACACAGACACACACGGACACCAAGTAACAAAGACACACACTTACACCAAGTAACACAGACACACAATTACACCAAGTAACAAAGACATACAATTACAACAAGTAACACAGACATACACTGACACCAAGTAACAAAGACATACAATTGCACCAAGTAACAAAGACTCACACTTACACCAATTAAAAAAGACAGACACTGATACCCAGTAACACAGACACAAACTTACACCAAGTAACAAAGTCATACACTGACACCCAGTAACACAGAGAAACACTAATAAACAGTAACAAAGACATACACAGACACCAAGTAACAAAGACATACAATGACACCCAGTAACACAGACACACACTTCGACCAAGTAACAAAGACACACACTTACACCAAGTAACACAGACACACACTGACACCCAGTAAGACAGACACACACTTGACCAAATAACACAGACATACACTGACACCATGTAACAAAGACATACACAGATACCCAGTAACACAGACACACACTTACACCAAGTAACACAGACATACACTGACACCAAGTAACAAAGACATACACTGATACCCAGGAACACAGACACACACTTGCACCAAGTAACACAGACACACACTTCGACCAAGTAACACAGACATACACTTACACCAAGTAACACAGACATACACTGACACCAAGTAACAAATACATACAATTACACCAAGTAACAAAGACACACACTTACACCAGGTAACACAGATATACACTGGCACCAAGTAACAAAGACATGCACTGACACCCAGTAACACAGACACACACGGACACCAAGTAACAAAGACACACACTTACGCCAAGTAACACAGACATACACTTACACCAATTAGCAAAGTCAGACACTGATACCCAGTAACAAAGGGACACACTTACACCAAGTAACAAAGACATACACTGACACCCAGTAACGCAGAGAAACACTAATAAACAGTAACAAAGACATACACCGACACCAAGTAACAAAGACATACAATGACACCCAGTAACACAGACACACACGGACACCATGTAACAAAGACACACACTTACACCAAGTAACACAGACATACACTGACACGAAGTAACAAAGACAGACAATTACACCAAGTAACAAAGACACACACTTACACCAAGTAACACAGATATACAATGGCAACAAGTAACAAAGACATGCACTAACACCCAGTAACACAGACACACACGGACACCAAGTAACACAGACATACACTGACACCAAGTAACAATGACATACAATGATACCCAGGAACACAGACACACACTTACACCAAGTAAAACAGACATACACTGACACCAAGTAACAAAGACGTACAATTACACCAAGTAACAAAGACACACACTTACACCAAGTAACACAGACATACAATGGTAACAAGTAACAAAGACATGCACTAACACCCAGTACCACAGACACACACGGACACCAAGTAACAAAGACACACACTTACACAAAGTAACACAGAAACACACTGCCACCCAGTAACACAGACACACACTTACACCAAGTAACACAGACATACACTGACACCAAGTAACAAAGACATACACTGATACCCAGTAACACAGACACACACTTACACCAAGTAACACAGACATACATTGACACCAAGTAACAAAGACATACACTGATACCCAGTAACACAGACACACACTTACACCAAGTAACACAGACACACACGGACACCAAGTAACAAATACACACACTTACACAAAGTAACACAGACACACACTGCCACCCAGTAACACAGACACACACTTACTCCAAGTAACACAGATATACAATGGCAACAAGTAACAAAGACATACAATGATACCCAGGAACACAGACACACACTTACACCAAGTAACACAGACACACACTTACATCAAGTAACAAAGACATACACTTACACCAAGTAACACAGACATACACTGACACCAAGTAACAAAGACATGCACTGATACCCAGTAACACAGACACACACTGACACCCAGTTAGAAACACACACTGACCCCCAGTAACACAGACACACACTGACCCCCAGTAACACAGACATACACTGACACCAAGTCACAAAGACACACACTGACACCCAGTAACAAACACATACACTGACACCAAGTCACAAAGACATACACTGATACACAGACACGCACTTACACCAAGTAACACAGACATACACTGACACCAAGAAACAAAGACATACACTTATACCCAGTATCACAGGCACACGCTTACATCAAGTAACAATGACATACACTGCCACCACGTCACAAAGGCACACACTGACACCCAGTAACAAAGACATACACTGACACCAAGTCGCAAAGACATACACTGATACCCAGTAACACAGAAACACACTGACAACCAGTAACAAAGACATACACTGATACCAAGTCACAAAGACATACAGTGATACCTAGTAAAACAAGCACACACTGACACCAAGGAACAAAGACATACACTGATACCAAGTCACAAAGACATACACTGATACCCAGGAACACAGACACACACTGACACCAAGTAACAAAGACATGCACTGACACCAAGTAACAAAGACATACACTTACACCAAGTAACAAAGACACACACTTACACCAAGTAACACAGACATTCACTGACACCAAATAACAAATGCATACACTGACATCAAGTATCAAAGACATACACTTACACCAAGTAACAAAGACAGACAATTACACCAAGTAACAAAGACAGACACTTTCATCAAGTATTTTGACATACACTGACACCAGGTAACAAAGACAAACACTGAATCCCAGTAACACAGACACACACTTACACCAAGTAACAAAGACATACACTGACACCAAGTCACAAAGACAGACACTGATACCCGGTATCACAGACACACACTTACACCAAGTAACAAAGACATACACTGACACCCAGTAACAAAGACATACACTGACACCCAGTAACACAGACACACACGGACACCAATTAACAAAGACACACACTTACTCCAAGTAACACAGACATACACTG
Source organism: Heterodontus francisci (assembly GCF_036365525.1). Classification (NCBI taxonomy): domain Eukaryota; kingdom Metazoa; phylum Chordata; class Chondrichthyes; order Heterodontiformes; family Heterodontidae; genus Heterodontus; species Heterodontus francisci. The sequence goes on from NW_027141722.1 coordinate 4,047,052, forward strand.
ACACCAAGTAACAAAGAAATACCTTGATACCCAGGAACACAGACACACACTTACACCAAGTAACACAGACACACATTAAACCAAGTAACAAATACATACAATTACATCAAGTAACAAAGACACACACTTACACCAAGTAACACAGATATACACTGGCACCAAGTAACAAAGACATGCACTGGCACCCAGTAACACAGACACACACGGACTCCAAGTAACAAAGACACACACTTACACCAAGTAACACAGACATACACTTACACCAATTAACAAAGTCAGACACTGATACCCAGTAACATAGAGACACACTTACACCAAGTAACAAAGACATACACTGACACCCAGTAACAAAGACATACACTGACACCCAGTAACACAGACACACACGGACAACAAGTAACAAAGACACACACTTACACCAAGAAACACAGACACACACTGACACCAAGTAACAAAGACATACACTGATATCCAGTAACACAGACACACACTTACACCAAGTAACACAGACATACACTGAAACCAAGTAACAAAGACATACACTGATACCCAGGAACACAGACATACACTGACACCAAGTAACAAAGACATACAATTACACCAAGTAACAAAGACACACACTTACACCAAGAAACACAGACACACACTGACACCAAGTAACAAAGACATACACTGATATCCAGTAACACAGACACACACTTACACCAAGTAACACAGACATACACTGAAACCAAGTAACAAAGACATACACTGATACCCAGGAACACAGACATACACTGACACCAAGTAACAAAGACATACAATTACACCAAGTAACAAAGACACACACTTACTCCAAGTAACACAGATATACAATGGCAACAAGTAACAAAGACATGCACTAACACCCAGTAACACAGACACACACGGACACCAAGTAACACAGACATACACTGACACCAAGTAACAAAGACATACAATGATACCCAGGAACACAGACACACACTTACACCAAGTAACACAGACACACACTTACATCAAGTAACAAAGACATACACTTACAGCAAGTAACACAGACATTCACTGACACCAAATAACAAAGGCATACACTGACATCAAGTATCAAAGACATACACTTACACCAAGTAACAAAGACAGACAATTACACCAAGTAACAAAGACGTACACTTTCATCAAGTATTTTGACATACACTGACACCAGGTAACAAAGACAAACACTGAATCCCAGTAACACAGACACACACTTACACCAAGTAACAAAGACATACACTGACACCAAGTCACAAAGACAGACACTGATACCCGGTATCACAGACACACACTTACACCAAGTAACAAAGACATACACTGACACCCAGTAACAAAGACATACACTGACACCCAGTAACACAGACACACATGGACACCAATTAACAAAGACACACACTTACTCCAAGTAACACAGACATACACTGACACCAAGTAACAAAGAAATACCTTGATACCCAGGAACACAGACACACACTTACACCAAGTAACACAGACACACACTTACACCAAGTAACAAATACATACAATTACATCAAGTAACAAAGACACACACTTACACCAAGTAACACAGATATACACTGGCACCAAATAACAAAGACATGCACTGGCACCCAGTAACACAGACACACACGGACTCCAAGTAACAAAGACACACACTTACACCAAGTAACACAGACATACACTTACACCAATTAACAAAGTCAGACACTGATACCCAGTAACATAGAGACACACTTACACCAAGTAACAAAGACATACACTGACACCCAGTAACAAAGACATACACTGACACCCAGTAACACAGACACACACGGACAACAAGTAACAAAGACACACACTTACACCAAGAAACACAGACACACACTGACACCAAGTAACAAAGACATACACTGATATCCAGTAACACAGACACACACTTACACCAAGTAACACAGACATACACTGAAACCAAGTAACAAAGACATACACTGATACCCAGGAACACAGACATACACTGACACCAAGTAACAAAGACATACAATTACACCAAGTAACAAAGACACACACTTACTCCAAGTAACACAGATATTCAATGGCAACAAGTAACAAAGACATGCACTAACACCCAGTAACACAGACACACACGGACACCAAGTAACACAGACATACACTGACACCAAGTAACAAAGACATACAATGATACCCAGGAACACAGACACACACTTACACCAAGTAACACAGACACACACTTACATCAAGTAACAAAGACATACACTTACAGCAAGTAACACAGACATTCACTGACACCAAATAACAAAGGCATACACTGACATCAAGTATCAAAGACATACACTTACACCAAGTAACAAAGACAGACAATTACACCAAGTAACAAAGACGTACACTTTCATCAAGTATTTTGACATACACTGACACCAGGTAACAAAGACAAACACTGAATCCCAGTAACACAGACACACACTTACACCAAGTAACAAAGACATACACTGACACCAAGTCACAAAGACAGACACTGATACCCGGTATCACAGACACACACTTGCACCAAGTAACAAAGACATACACTGACACCCAGTAACAAAGACATACACTGACACCCAGTAACACAGACACACATGGACACCAATTAACAAAGACACACACTTACTCCAAGTAACACAGACATACACTGACACCAAGTAACAAAGAAATACCTTGATACCCAGGAACACAGACACACACTTACACCAAGTAACACAGACACACACTTACACCAAGTAACAAATACATACAATTACATCAAGTAACAAAGACACACACTTACACCAAGTAACACAGATATACACTGGCACCAAATAACAAAGACATGCACTGGCACCCAGTAACACAGACACACACGGACTCCAAGTAACAAAGACACACACTTACACCAAGTAACACAGACATACACTTACACCAATTAACAAAGTCAGACACTGATACCCAGTAACATAGAGACACACTTACACCAAGTAACAAAGACATACACTGACACCCAGTAACAAAGACATACACTGACACCCAGTAACACAGACACACACGGACAACAAGTAACAAAGACACACACTTACACCAAGAAACACAGACACACACTGACACCAAGTAACAAAGACATACACTGATATCCAGTAACACAGACACACACTTACACCAAGTAACACAGACATACACTGAAACCAAGTAACAAAGACATACACTGATACCCAGGAACACAGACATACACTGACACCAAGTAACAAAGACATACAATTACACCAAGTAACAAAGACACACACTTACTCCAAGTAACACAGATATTCAATGGCAACAAGTAACAAAGACATGCACTAACACCCAGTAACACAGACACACACGGACACCAAGTAACACAGACATACACTGACACCAAGTAACAAAGACATGCAATGATACCCAGGAACACAGACACACACTTACACCAAGTAACACAGACACACACTTACATCAAGTAACAAAGACATACACTTACACCAAGTAACACAGACATACACTGACAACAAGTAACAAAGACATACACTGATAACCAGTAACACAGACACACACTGACACCCAGTTAGAAACACACACTGACCCCCAGTAACACAGACACACACTGACCCCCAGTAACACAGACATACACTGACACCAAATCACAAAGACACACACTGACACCCAGTAACAAACACATACACTGACACCAAGTCACAAAGACATACACTGATACACAGACACGCACTTACACCAAGTAACACAGACATACACTGACACCAAGAAACAAAGACATACACTTATACCCAGTATCACAGGCACACACTTACATCAAGTAACAATGACATACACTGACACCAAGTCACAAAGGCACACACTGACACCCAGTAACAAAGACATACACTGACACCAAGTCACAAATACATACACTGATACCCAGGAACACAGACACACACTGACACCCAGTAACAATGATATACACTGATACCAAGTCACAAAGACATACACTGATACCCAGTAACACAGAAACACACTGACAACCAGTAACAAAGACATACACTGATACCAAGTCACAAAGACATACACTGATACCTAGTAAAACAAGCACACACTGACACCCAGGAACAAAGACATACACTGATACCAAGTCACAAAGACATACACTGATACCCAGTAACACAGACACACACTGACACCAACTAACAAAGACATGCACTGACACCAAGTAACAAAGACATACACTTACACCAAGTAACAAAGACACACACTTACACCAAGTAACACAGACATTCACTGACACCAAATAACAAAGGCATACACTGACATCAAGTATCAAAGACATACACTTACACCAAGTAACAAAGACAGACAATTACACCAAGTAACAAAGACATACACTTTCACCAAGTATTTTGACATACACTGACACCAAGTAACAAAGACAAACACTGAATCCCAGTAACACAGACACACACTTACACCAAGTAACAAAGACATACACTGACACCAAGTCACAAAGACAGACACTGATACCCGGTATCACAGACACACAATTACATCAAGTAACAAAGACATACACTGACACCCAGTAACAAAGACATACACTGACACCCAGTAACATAGACACACACGGACACCAATTAACAAAGACACACACTTACACCAAGTAACACAGACATACAATGACACCAGGTAACAAAGAAATACATTGATACCCAGGAACACAGACACACACTTACACCAAGTAACACAGACACACACTTACACCAAGTAACAAAGACATACACTTACACCAAGTAACACAGATAAACACTGACACCAAGTAACAAAGACATACACTGATACCCAGTAACAAAGACATACACTGACACCAAGTCACTAAGACATACACTGATACACAGACACACACTTACACCAAGTAACACAGACATACACTGACACCAAGTAACAAAGACATACACTGACACCCATTAACACAGACACACACATACACCCAGTAACAAAGACATACACTGACACCCAGTAACACAGACACACACTGACATCCAGTTAGAAAAACACACTGACCCCCAGTATCACAGACACACACAGACCCCCAGTAACACAGACATAGACTTACACCAAGTAACACAGACACACACTGACACCCAGTAACACAGACACATACATACCCCAAGTAACGCAGACATACACTGACACCAAGTAACAAAGACATACACTGACACCCAGTAACACAGACACACACTTACACCAAGTAACACAGACATACACTGACACCAATCACAAAGACACACGCGGTCACCCAGTAACAAAGACATACACTGACACAAAGTCACAAAGACATACACTGATACCCAGGAACACAGACACACACTGACACCTAGTAACAAAGACATACACTGATACCAAGTCACAATGACATACACTGATAACCAGTAACACAGACACACACTGACACCCAGTTACAAAGACATACACTGTTACCAAGTAACAAAGACATACACTGATACCCAGTAACACAGACACACACTGACACCCAGTAACAAAGACATACACTGATACCAAGTCACAAAGACATACGCTGATACCCAGTAACACAGACACACCCTGTCACCAAGTAACAAAGACACACACAGACACCAAGTAACAAAGACATACACTTACACCAAGTAACAAAGACACACACTTACACCAAGTAACACAGACACACACTTACACCAAGTAACAAAGACAGACACTGATACCCAGTAACACAGACACACACTTACACCAAGTAACAAAGACATACACTGACACCCAGTAACAAAAACATACACTGACACCCAGTAACACAGGCACACGCGGACACCAAGTGACAAAGACACACACTTACACCAAGTAACACAGACATACACTGACACCAACTAACAAAGACATACACTGATACCCAGTAACACAGACACACACTGACACCCAGTAACACAGACACACACTTACACCAAGTAACACAGACATACACTGACACCAACTAACAAAAACATACACTGATACCCAGCAACACAGACACACACTTACACCAAGTAACACAGACATAAACTTACACCAAGTAACACAGACATACACTGACACCAAGTAACAAAGACATACCATTACACCAAGTAAGAAAGACACACACTTACACCAAGTAACACAGATATACAATGGCAACAAGTAACAAAGACATGCACTAACACCCAGTACCACAGACACACACGGACACCAAGTAACAAAGACACACATTTACACAAAGTAACACAGACACACACTGCCACCCAGTAACACAGACACACACTTACACCAAGTAACACAGACATACACTGCCACCAAGTAACAAAAACATACACTGATGCCCAGTAACACAGACACACACTGACACCAAGTAACACAGACATACACTGACATCAAGTAACAAAGACATACACTGATACCCAGTATCACAGACACACACTTACACCAAGTAACAAAGACACACATTTACACAAAGTAACACAGACACACACTGCCACCCAGTAACACAGACACACACTTACACCAAGTAACACAGACATACACTGCCACCAAGTAACAAAAACATACACTGATGCCCAGTAACACAGACACACACTGACACCAAGTAACACAGACATACACTGATACCAAGTCACAAAGAGACACACTGACTCCCAGTAACAAAGACATACACTGATTCCCAGGAACACAGACACACACTGACACCCAGTAACAATGACATACACTGATACCAAGTCACAAAGACATACACTGATACCCAGTAACACAGAAACACACTGACACCCAGTAACAAAGACATACACTGACACCCAGTAACACAGACACACACGGACACCAAGTAACAAAGACATAGACTTACACCAAGTAACACAGACACACACTGACACGCAGTAACACAGACACATACTTACCCCAAGTAACGCAGACATACACTGACACCAAGTAACTAAGACATACACTGATACCCAGTAACACGGACACACACTTAGCCCAAGTAACACAGACATACACTGACACCAATCACTAAGACACACACTGACACCCAGTAACAAAGACATACACTGACACCAAGTCACAAAGACATACACTGATACCCAGGAACACAGACACACACTGACACCTAGTAACAAAGACATGCACTGATACCAAGTCACACAGACATACACTGATACCCAGTAACACAGACACACACTGACACCCAGTAACAAAGACATACACTGTTACCAAGTCACAAAGACATACACTGATACCCAGTAACATAGACACACACTGACAATCAGTAACAAAGACATACACTGATATCAAGCCACAAAGACATACACTGATACCCAGTAACACAGACAGACCCTGTCACCAAGTAACAAAGACATACACAGACACCAAGTAACAAAGACATACACTTACACCAAGTAACAAAGACACACAATTACACCAAGTAACACAGACACACACTTACACCAATTAACAAAGACAGACACTGACACCCAGTAACAAAGACATACACTGACACCCAGTAACACAGGCACACGCGGACACCAAGTAACAGACACACACTTACACCAAGTAACACAGACACACACTGACACCCAGTAACATAGACACACACTGACACCCAGTAACAAAGACATACACTGATACCAAGTCACAAAGACATACACTGATACACAGTAACAGAGACACACCCTGTCAGCAAGTAACAAAGACATGCACAGACACCAAGTAAAAAAGTCATACACTTACACCAAGTAACAAAGACACACACTTACACCAAGTAACACAGACACACACTTACACCAAGTAACAAAGACATACACTGATACCCAGGAACACAGACCCACACTTACACCACGTAACACAGACATACACTGAAACCAAGTAACAAAGACATACACTTACACCAAGTAACACAGACATACACTGACACCAAGTAACAAAGACATACAATTACACCAAGTAACAAAGACACACACTTACACCAAGTAACACAGATATACAATGGCAACAAGTAACAAAGACATGCACTAACACCCAGTAACACTGACACACACGGACACCAAGTAACAAAGACACACACTTACACAAAGTAACACAGACACACACTGCCACCCAGTAACACACACAACACTTACACCACGTAACACAGACATACACTGACACCAAGTAACAATGACATACACTGATAACCAGTATCACAGACACATACTTCCATCAAGTAACAAAGACATACACTGACACCAAGTCACAAAGACACACACTGACACCCAGTAACAAAGACATACACTGACACCAAGTCACAAAGACATACACTGATTCCCAGGAACACAGACACACACTGCCACCCAGTAACAATGACATACACTGATACAAAGTAACAAAGACATACACTGATACACAGTAACACAGAAACACATTTACACCAAGTACGAAGACAGGCACTGATACACAGTAACACAGACACACACTTACACCAAGTAACAAAGACACACACTTACAACAAGTAACTCAGACATACACTGACACCAAGTAACAAAGGCATACACTGACATCAAGTAACATAGACATACACTGATACCCAGTAACGCAGACACACACTTACACCAAGTAACAAAGACATACACTGACACCAGGTCACAAAGACACACACTGACACCCAGTAACAAAGACATAATCTGACACCAAGTCACAAAGACATACACTGATACCCAGTAACACAGACACACACTTACACCAAGTAACACAGACATACACTGACACCAAGTCACAAAGACATACACTGATACCCAGTAACACAGACACACATTTACACCAAGTACGAAGACAGGCACTGATACACAGTAACACAGACACACACTTACACAAAGTAACAAAGACATGCACTGACACCCAGTAACAAATACTTACACTGACACCCAGTAACACAGACACACACGGACACCAAGTAACAAAGACATACTCTGACACCAAGTAACAAAAACATACACTTACACCAAGTAACAAAGACATACACTGAAACCAAGCAACAAAGACATACACTTACACCAAGTAACAAAGACATTTACTGACACCAAGTAACAAAGACATACACTGATACCCAATAACACAGGCACACACCTACACCATGTAACAAATACATACACTGATACCCAGTAACACAGACACACACTTACACCAAGTAACAAAGACATACACTGACACCCAGTAACACAGACACACACTGACACCCAGTAACAAAGACATACACTGATACCATGTCACAAAGACATACACTGATACCCAGTAACAGAGACACAGCCTGTCAGCAAGTAACAAAGACATGCACAGACACCAAGTAACAAAGACATACACTTACACCAAGTAACAAAGACACACACTTACACCAAGTAACACAGACACACACTTACACCAAGTAACAAAGACATACACTGATACCCAGGAACACAGACCCACACTTACACCACGTAAAACAGACACACACTTACACCAAGTAACAAAGACATACAATTACACCAAGTAACACAGACATACACTGACACCAAGTAACAAAGACATACAATTACACCAAGTAACAAAGACACACACTTACACCAAGTAACACAGATATACAATGGCAACAAGTAACAAAGACATGCACTAACACCCAGTAACACTGACACACACGGACACCAAGTAACAAAGACACACTCTTACACAAAGTAACACAGACACACACTGCCACCCAGTAACACACACAATACTTACACCACGTAACACAGACATACACTGACACCAGGTAACAAAGACATACACTGATAACCAGTATCACAGACACACACTTACATCAAGTAACAAAGACATACACTGACACCAAGTCACAAAGACACACACTGACACCCAGTAACAAAGACATTCACTGACACCAAGTCACAAAGCCATACACTGATTCCCAGGAACACAGACACACACTGCCACCCAGTAACAATGACATACACTGATACAAAGTAACAAAGACATACACTGATACCCAGTAACACAGAAACACACTGACACTCAGTAACAAAGACATACACTGATACCAAGTCACAAAGACATACATTGATAGCCAGTAACACAGACACACACTGACACCCAGGAACAAAGACATACACTGATACCAAGTCACAAAGACATACACTGATACCCAGTAACACAGACACACACTGACACCCAGTAACACAGACACACACTTACACCAAGTAACACAGACATACACTGACACCAACTAACAAAAACATACTCTGATACCCAGCAACACAGACACACACTTACACCAAGTAACACAGACATACACTGACACCAAGTAACAAAGACATACACTGATACCCAGGAACACAGACATAAACTTACACCAAGTAACACAGACATACACTGACACCAAGTAACAAAGACATACCATTACACCAAGTAAGAAAGACACACACTTACACCAAGTAACACAGATATACAATGGCAACAAGTAACAAAGACATGCACTAACACCCAGTACCACAGACACACACGGACACCAAGTAACAAAGACACACATTTACACAAAGTAACACAGACACACACTGCCACCCAGTAACACAGACACACACTTACACCAAGTAACACAGACATACACTGCCACCAAGTAACAAAAACATACACTGATGCCCAGTAACACAGACACACACTGACACCAAGTAACAAAGACATACACAGACACCAAGTAACAAAGACATACACTTACACCAAGTAACACAGACACACACTGCCACCCAGTAACACAGACACACACTTACACCAAGTAACACAGACATACACTGCCACCAAGTAACAAAAACATACACTGATGCCCAGTAACACAGACACACACTGACACCAAGTAACACAGACATACACTGACATCAAGTAACAAAGACATACACTGATACCCAGTATCACAGACACACACTTACACCAAGTAACAAAGACACACATTTACACAAAGTAACACAGACACACACTGCCACCCAGTAACACAGACACACACTTACACCAAGTAACACAGACATACACTGCCACCAAGTAACAAAAACATAAACTGATGCCCAGTAACACAGACACACACTGACACCAAGTAACACAGACATACACTGATACCAAGTCACAAAGAGACACACTGACTCCCAGTAACAAAGACATACACTGATTCCCAGGAACACAGACACACACTGACACCCAGTAACAATGACATACACTGATACCAAGTCACAAAGACATACACTGATACCCAGTAACACAGAAACACACTGACACCCAGTAACAAAGACATACACTGACACCCAGTAACACAGACACACACGGACACCAAGTAACAAAGACATAGACTTACACCAAGTAACACAGACACACACTGACACGCAGTAACACAGACACATACTTACCCCAAGTAACGCAGACATACACTGACACCAAGTAACTAAGACATACACTGACACCCAGTAACACAGACACACACTTAGCCCAAGTAACACAGACATACACTGACACCAATCACAAAGACACACACTGACACCCAGTAACAAAGACATACACTGACACCAAGTCACAAAGACATACACTGATACCCAGGAACACAGACACACACTGACACCTAGTAACAAAGACATGCACTGATACCAAGTCACACAGACATACACTGATACCCAGTAACACAGACACACACTGACACCCAGTAACAAAGACATACACTGTTACCAAGTCACAAAGACATACACTGATACCCAGTAACACAGACACACACTGACAATCAGTAACAAAGACATACACTGATATCAAGCCACAAAGACATACACTGATACCCAGTAACACAGACAGACCCTGTCACCAAGTAACAAAGACATACACAGACACCAAGTAACAAAGACATACACTTACACCAAGTAACAAAGACACACAATTTCACCAAGTAACACAGACACACACTTACACCAATTAACAAAGACAGACACTGACACCCAGTAACAAAGACATACACTGACACCCGGTAACAAAGGCACACGCGGACACCAAGTAACAGACACACACTTACACCAAGTAACACAGACACACACTGACACCCAGTAACATAGACACACACTGACACCCAGTAACAAAGACATACACTGATACCAAGTCACAAAGACATACACTGATACCCAGTAACAGAGACACACCCTGTCAGCAAGTAACAAAGACATGCACAGACACCAAGTAAAAAAGTCATACACTTACACCAAGTAACAAAGACACACACTTACACCAAGTAACACAGACACACACTTACACCAAGTAACAAAGACATACACTGATACCCAGGAACACAGACCCACACTTACACCACGTAACACAGACATACACTGAAACCAAGTAACAAAGACATACACTTACACCAAGTAACACAGACATACACTGACACCAAGTAACAAAGACATACAATTACACCAAGTAACAAAGACACACACTTACACCAAGTAACACAGATATACAATGGCAACAAGTAACAAAGACATGCACTAACACCCAGTAACACTGACACACACGGACACCAAGTAACAAAGACACACACTTACACAAAGTAACACAGACACACACTGCCACCCAGTAACACACACAACACTTACACCACGTAACACAGACATACACTGACACCAAGTAACAAAGACATACACTGATAACCAGTATCACAGACACACACTTCCATCAAGTAACAAAGACATACACTGACACCAAGTCACAAAGACACACACTGACACCCAGTAACAAAGACATACACTGACACCAAGTCACAAAGACATACACTGATTCCCAGGAACACAGACACACACTGCCACCCAGTAACAATGACATACACTGATACAAAGTAACAAAGACATACACTGATACACAGTAACACAGAAACACACTGACACTCAGTAACAAAGACATACACTGATACCAAGTCACAAAGACATACACTGATAGCCAGTAACACAGACACACACTGACACCCAGGAACAAAGACATACACTGATACCAAGTCACAAAGACATACACTGATACCCAGTAACAAAGACACAGACTGACACCAAGTAACAAAGACATGCACTGACACCAATTAACAAAGACACACACTTACACCAAGTAACAAAGACACACACTTACAACAAGTAACTCAGACATACACTGACACCAAGTAACAAAGGCATACACTGACATCAAGTAACATAGACATACACTGATACCCAGTAACGCAGACACACACTTACACCAAGTAACAAAGACATACACTGACACCAAGTCACAAAGACACACACTGACACCCAGTAACAAAGACATAATCTGACACCAAGTCACAAAGACATACACTGATACCCAGTAACACAGACACACACTTACACCAAGTAACTGAGACATACACTGACACCAAGTCACAAAGACATACACTGATACCCAGTAACACAGACACACATTTACACCAAGTACGAAGACAGGCACTGATACACAGTAACACAGACACACACTTACACAAAGTAACAAAGACATACACTGACACCCAGTAACAAATACTTACACTGACACCCAGTAACACAGACACACACGGACACCAAGTAACAAAGACATACTCTGACACCAAGTAACAAAAACATACACTTACACCAAGTAACAAAGACATACACTGAAACCAAGCAACAAAGACATACACTTACACCAAGTAACAAAGACATACACTGACACCAAGTAACAAAGACATACACTGATACCCAATAACACAGGCACACACCTACACCATGTAACAAATACATACACTGATACCCAGTAACACAGACACACACTTACACCAAGTAACAAAGACATACACTGACACCCAGTAACACAGACACACACTGACACCCAGTAACAAAGACATACACTGATACCATGTCACAAAGACATACACTGATACCCAGTAACAGAGACACAGCCTGTCAGCAAGTAACAAAGACATGCACAGACACCAAGTAACAAAGACATACACTTACACCAAGTAACAAAGACACACACTTACACCAAGTAACACAGACACACACTTACACCAAGTAACAAAGACATACACTGATACCCAGGAACACAGACCCACACTTACACCACGTAAAACAGACACACACTTACACCAAGTAACAAAGACATGCACTTACACCAAGTAACACAGACATACACTGACACCAAGTAACAAAGACATACAATTACACCAAGTAACAAAGACACACACTTACACCAAGTAACACAGATATACAATGGCAACAAGTAACAAAGACATGCACTAACACCCAGTAACACTGACACACACGGACACCAAGTAACAAAGACACACACTTACACAAAGTAACACAGACACACACTGCCACCCAGTAACACACACAATACTTACACCACGTAACACAGACATACACTGACACCAGGTAACAAAGACATACACTGATAACCAGTATCACAGACACACACTTACATCAAGTAACAAAGACATACACTGACACCAAGTCACAAAGACACACACTGACACCCAGTAACAAAGACATTCACTGACACCAAGTCACAAAGCCATACACTGATTCCCAGGAACACAGACACACACTGCCACCCAGTAACAATGACATAATCTGACACCAAGTCACAAAGACATACACTGATACCCAGTAACACAGACACACACTTACACCAAGTAACTGAGACATACACTGACACCAAGTCACAAAGACATACACTGATACCCAGTAACACAGACACACATTTACACCAAGTACGAAGACAGGCACTGATACACAGTAACACAGACACACACTTACACAAAGTAACAAAGACATACACTGACACCCAGTAACAAATACTTACACTGACACCCAGTAACACAGACACACACGGACACCAAGTAACAAAGACATACTCTGACACCAAGTAACAAAAACATACACTTACACCAAGTAACAAAGACATACACTGAAACCAAGCAACAAAGACATACACTTACACCAAGTAACAAAGACATACACTGACACCAAGTAACAAAGACATACACTGATACCCAATAACACAGGCACACACCTACACCATGTAACAAATACATACACTGATACCCAGTAACACAGACACACACTTACACCAAGTAACAAAGACATACACTGACACCCAGTAACACAGACACACACTGACACCCAGTAACAAAGACATACACTGATACCATGTCACAAAGACATACACTGATACCCAGTAACAGAGACACAGCCTGTCAGCAAGTAACAAAGACATGCACAGACACCAAGTAACAAAGACATACACTTACACCAAGTAACAAAGACACACACTTACACCAAGTAACACAGACACACACTTACACCAAGTAACAAAGACATACACTGATACCCAGGAACACAGACCCACACTTACACCACGTAAAACAGACACACACTTACACCAAGTAACAAAGACATGCACTTACACCAAGTAACACAGACATACACTGACACCAAGTAACAAAGACATACAATTACACCAAGTAACAAAGACACACACTTACACCAAGTAACACAGATATACAATGGCAACAAGTAACAAAGACATGCACTAACACCCAGTAACACTGACACACACGGACACCAAGTAACAAAGACACACACTTACACAAAGTAACACAGACACACACTGCCACCCAGTAACACACACAATACTTACACCACGTAACACAGACATACACTGACACCAGGTAACAAAGACATACACTGATAACCAGTATCACAGACACACACTTACATCAAGTAACAAAGACATACACTGACACCAAGTCACAAAGACACACACTGACACCCAGTAACAAAGACATTCACTGACACCAAGTCACAAAGCCATACACTGATTCCCAGGAACACAGACACACACTGCCACCCAGTAACAATGACATACACTGATACAAAGTAACAAAGACATACACTGATACCCAGTAACACAGAAACACACTGACACTCAGTAACAAAGACATAAACTGATACCAAGTCACAAAGACATACATTGATAGCCAGTAACACAGACACACACTGACACCCAGGAACAAAGACATACACTGATACCAAGTCACAAAGACATACACTGATACCCAGTAACAAAGACACACACTGACACCAAGTAACAAAGACATGCACTGACACCAATTAACAAAGACACACACTTACACCAAGTAACAAAGACACACACTTACAACAAGTAACACAGACATACACTGACACCAAGTAACAAAGGCATACACTGACATCAAGTAACAAAGACATACACTTACACCAAGTAACAAAGACAGACAATTACACCAAGTAACAAAGACATACACTTACACCAAGTATTTTGACATAAACTGACACCAAGTAACAGAGACATACACAGATACCCAGTAACGCAGACACACACTTACACCAAGTAACAAAGACATACACTGACACCAAGTCACAAAGACACAAACTGACACCCAGTAACAAAGACATAATCTGACACCAAGTCACAAAGACATACACTGATACCCAGTAACACAGACACACACTTACACCAAGTAACACAGACATACACTGACACCAAGTCACAAAGACATACACTGATACCCAGTAACACAGACACACACTTACACCAAGTACAAAGACAGGCACTGATACCCACTAACAGAGACACACACTTACACAAAGTAACAAAGACAGACACTGACACCCAGTAACAAATACTTACACTGACAACCAGCAACACAGACACACACGGACACCAAGTAACAAAGGCATACTCTGACACCAAGTAACAAAAACATACACTTACACCAAGTAACAAAGACATGCACTGAAACCAAGCAACAAAGACATACACTTACACCAAGTAACAAAGACATACACTGACACCAAGTAACAAAGACATACACTGATACCCAATAACACAGGCACACACCTACACCATGTAACAAATACATACTCTGATACCCAATAACACAGACACACACTTACACCAAGTAACACAGACAGACACTGACACCAAGCAACAAAGACATATACTGACACCCAGGAACACAGATACACACTGACACCCAGTAACACAGAGAAACACTGACACCAAGTAACAAAGACACACACTGACACCAAGTAACACAGACATACACTGACACCAAGTAACAAAGATATCCACTTACACCAAGTACAAAGACATATACTGACACCAAGTAACAAAGACATACACTTACACCAAGTATTTTGACATACTCTGACACCAAGTAACAAAGACATACAATGATACCCAGTAGCGCAGACACACACTTAGTCCAAGTAATGAAGACATACACTGACACCAAGTCACAAAGACACACACTGACACCCTGTAACAAAGACATACACTGACACCAAGTCACAAAGACATAAACTGATACCCAGTAACACAGACACACACTTACACCAAGTAACACAGACAAACACCGACACCCAGTAACACAGACACACACTTTGACCAAGTAACAAAGACAGACACTGATACCCAGTAACACAGACACACACTTACACCAAGTAACACAGACATACACTGACATCAAGTAACAAAGACATCCACTTTCACCAAGTAACAAAGACATACACTGATACCCAGTAACACAGACACACACTTTCACCAAGTAACAAAGACAGACACTGATACCCAGTAACACAGACACACACTTACACCAAGTATCAAAGACATTCACTGACACCAAGGAACAAAGACATACACTTACACCAAGTCACAAAGACATGCACTTACACCAAGTAAGAAAGACACACACTTACACCAATTAACACAGACCTACACTGACACCAAGTAACAATGACATACAATGATACCCAGCAACACAGACACAATCTTGCACCAAGTAACAAAGACGGACACTGATACCCAGTAACACAGACACACACTTACATCAAGTAACAAAGACATACACTGACACCAAGTAACAACGACATAAACTTACACCAAGTAGCAAAGACATACACTGACACCAAGTAACAAAAACATACACTGACACCAAGTAACAAACACATACACTGAAACCAAGTAACAAAGACATACACTTACACCAAGTAACAAAGACATACACTGACACCAAGTAACAAAGACATACACTGATACCCAGTAACACAGACACACACTTACACCAAGTAACACAGACATACACTGACACCAAGTAACAAAGACATATACTGACACCCAGGAACTCAGATACACACTGACACCCACTAACACAGAGAAACACTGACACCAAGTAACAAAGACACACACTGACACCAAGTAACACAGACATACACTGACACCAAGTTACAAAGATATCCACTTACACCAAGTACAAAGACATACACTGACACCAAGTAACAAAGACAAACACTTACACCAATTATTTTGACATACTCTGACACCAAGTAACAAAGACATACAATGATACCCAGTAACACAGACACACACTTACACCAAGTAATAAAGACATACACTGACACCAAGTCACAAAGACACAAACTGACACCCTGTAACAAAGGCATACACTGACACCAAGTCACAAAGACATACACTGATACCCAGTAACACAGACACACACTTACAACAAGTAACACAGACATACACTGACACCAAGTAACAAAGACATACACTAATACCCAGTAACACAGACACACACTTTGACCAAGTAACAGAGACAGACACTGATACCCAGTAACACAGACACACACTTACACCAAGTAACACAGACAGACACTGACATCAAGTAACAAAGACATACACTGATACCCACTAACACAGACATACACTGACACCAAGCAACAAAGACATCCACTTTCACCAAGTACAAAGACATACACTGACACCAAGTAACAAAGACATACACTGATACCCAGTAACACAGACACACACTTACACCAAGTAACACAGACATACACTGACACCAAGTAACAAAGACATATACTGACACCCAGGAACTCAGATACACACTGACACCCACTAACACAGAGAAACACTGACACCAAGTAACAAAGACACACACTGACACCAAGTAACACAGACATACACTGACACCAAGTTACAAAGATATCCACTTACACCAAGTACAAAGACATACACTGACACCAAGTAACAAAGACATACACTTACACCAATTATTTTGACATACTCTGACACCAAGTAACAAAGACATACAATGATACCCAGTAACACAGACACACACTTACACCAAGTAATAAAGACATACACTGACACCAAGTCACAAAGACACACACTGACACCCTGGAACAAAGGCATACACTGACACCAAGTCACAAAGACATAAACTGATACCCAGTAACACAGACACACACTTACACCAAGTAACACAGACATACACTGACACCAAGTAACAAAGACATACACTAATACCCAGTAACACAGACACACACTTTGACCAAGTAACAGAGACAGACACTGATACCCAGTAACACAGACACACACTTACACCAAGTAACACAGACAGACACTGACATCAAGTAACAAAGACATACACTGATAACCACTAACACAGACATACACTGACACCAAGCAACAAAGACATCCACTTTCACCAAGTACAAAGACATACACTGACACCAAGTAACAAAGACATACACTGATACCCAGTAACACAGACACACACTTACACCAAGTAACACAGACATACACTGACACCAAGTAACAAAGACATATACTGACACCCAGGAACTCAGATACACACTGACACCCACTAACACAGAGAAACACTGACACCAAGTAACAAAGACACACACTGACACCAAGTAACACAGACATACACTGACACCAAGTTACAAAGATATCCACTTACACCAAGTACAAAGACATACACTGACACCAAGTAACAAAGACATACACTTACACCAATTATTTTGACATACTCTGACACCAAGTAACAAAGACATACAATGATACCCAGTAACACAGACACACACTTACACCAAGTAATAAAGACATACACTGACACCAAGTCACAAAGACACACACTGACACCCTGTAACAAAAGCATACACTGACACCAAGTCACAAAGACATACACTGATACCCAGTAACACAGACACACACTTACACCAAGTAACACAGACATACACTGACACCAAGTAACAAAGACATACACTAATACCCAGTAACACAGACACACACTTTGACCAAGTAACAGAGACAGACACTGATACCCAGTAACACAGACACACACTTACACCAAGTAACACAGACAGACACTGACATCAAGTCACAAAGACATACACTGATACCCACTAACACAGACATACACTGACACCAAGCAACAAAGACATCCACTTTCACCAAGTACAAAGACATACACTGACACCAAGTAACAAAGACATACACTGATACCCAGTAACACAGACACACACTTACACCAAGTAACACAGACATACACTGGCACCAAGTAACAAAGACATATACTGACACCCAGGAACTCAGATACACACTGACACCCACTAACACAGAGAAACACTGACACCAAGTAACAAAGACACACACTGACACCAAGTAACACAGACATACACTGACACCAAGTTACAAAGATATCCACTTACACCAAGTACAAAGACATACACTGACACCAAGTAACAAAGACATACACTTACACCAATTATTTTGACATACTCTGACACCAAGTAACAAAGACATACAATGATACCCAGTAACACAGACACACACTTACACCAAGTAATAAAGACATACACTGACACCAAGTCACAAAGACACACACTGACACCCTGTAACAAAGGCATACACTGACACCAAGTCACAAAGACATACACTGATACCCAGTAACACAGACACACACTTACACCAAGTAACACAGACATACACTGACACCAAGTAACAAAGACATACACTAATACCCAGTAACACAGACACACACTTTGACCAAGTAACAGAGACAGACACTGATACCCAGTAACACAGACACACACTTACACCAAGTAACACAGACATACACTGACATCAAGTAACAAAGACATACACTGATACCCACTAACACAGACATACACTGACACCAAGCAACAAAGACATCCACTTTCACCAAGTACAAAGACATACACTGACACCAAGTAACAAAGACATGCACTTACACCAAGTAACAAAGACATACACTGATACCCAGTAACACAGACACACACTTTCACCAAGTAACAAAGACAGACACTGATACCCAGGAACACAGACACACACTTACACCAAGTATCAAAGTCATACACTGACACCAAGTAAAAAAGACATACACTTACACCAAGTAACAAAGACAGACACTGACACCAAGTAACAAAGACATACAGGTACACCAAGTCACAAAGACAGGCACTTGCACCAAGTAAGAAAGACACACACTTACACCAAGTAACACAGACCTCCACTGACACCAAGTAACAAAGACATACACTGATACCCAGCAACACAGACACACTCTTGCACAATGTAACAAAGACATACACTGACACCAAGTAACAAAGACATACACTTACAACAAGTAACACAGACATACACTGACACCAAGTAACAAAGACATACACTGACACCAAGTAACAAAGACATACACCGATACGCAGTAACACACGCACACACCTGCACCAAGTAACAAAGACATACACTGATACCCAGTAACAAAGACACACACTTACATCAAGTAACACAGACATACACTGACACCAAGTAACAAAGACATGCACTGATACCCAGTAACACAGGCACACACCTACACCAAGTAACAAAGACATACACTGATACCCAGTAACAAATACATACACTGACACCAAGTAACAAAGACATACACTTACACCAAGTCACAAAGACATACACTGACACCAAGTAACAAAGACATGCACTTACACCAAGTAACACAGACATACACTTACACCAAGTAACAAAGACACACACTTACAGCAAGTAACACGGACATACTCTGACACCAAGTAACAAAGACATACACTGATACCCAGTAACACAACACACACTTACACCAAGTAACCAGGACAGACACTGACACCCAGTAACACAGACACACACGTAAGCCAGCTCACAAAGACACACACTGACACCCAGTAAAAAAGACAGACACTGATACCCAGTAACACAGACACACACTTACACCAAGTAACAAAGACAGACACTGATACCCAGTAACACAGACACACACTTACACGAAGTCACAAAGACATACACTGACACCCAGTAACAAAGACATCCACTTACACCAAGTACAAAGACATACACTGACACAAATTAACAAAGACATGCACTTACACCAAGTAACAAAGACATACACTGATACCCAGTAACACAGACACACACTTTCACCAAGTAACAAAGACAGACACAGATACCCAGTAACACAGACATACACTGACACCAAGTAACAAAGACATACACTTACACCAAGTAACAGAGACATACATTGACACCAAGTAACAAATACATACACTGACACCAAGTAACAAAGACATACACTTACACCAAGTAACAAAGACATACACTGACACCAAGTATCAAAGACATACACTGATACCCAGTAACAAAGACACTCACTTACA
This sequence comes from Heterodontus francisci, assembly GCF_036365525.1. NCBI lineage: Eukaryota > Metazoa > Chordata > Chondrichthyes > Heterodontiformes > Heterodontidae > Heterodontus > Heterodontus francisci. Next base: position 4,069,695 of record NW_027141722.1, read on the forward strand.
CCAAGTAACAAAGACATACACTGCCACCAAGTAACAATGACATACACTTACACCAAGTAACAAAGACATACACTGACACCAAGTAACAAAGACATACAATGATACCCAGTAACACAGGCACACACCTACACCAAGTAACAAAGACATATACTGACACCCAGGAACACAGATACACACTTACACCAAGTAACACAGACATACACTGACACCAAGTAACAAAGACACACACTGACACCAAGTAACACAGACATACACTGACACCAAGTAACAAAGACATCCACTTACATCAAGTACAAAGACACACTGACACCAAGTAACAAATACATGCACTTACACCAAGTAACAAAGACATACACTTACACCAAGTAACACAGACATACACTGACACCAAGTAACAAAGACACACACTGACACCAAGTAACACAGACATACACTGACACCAAGTAACAAAGACATCCACTTACACCAAGTACAAAGACATACACTGACACAAAGTAACAAATACATGCACTTACACCAAGTAACAAAGACATACACTGATACCCAGTAACACGGACGCACACTTTCACCAAGTAACAAAGACAGACACTGATACCCAGTAACACAGACACACACTGACACCAAGTAACACAGACATACACTGACACCAAGTAACAAAGACATACACTTACACCAAGTAACACAGACATACACTGACACCAAGTAACAAAGACACACACTGACACCAAGTAACACAGACATACAATGACACCAAGTAACAAGGACATACACTGACACCAAGTACAAAGACATGCACTGACACAAAGTAACAAATACATGCACTTACACCAAGTAACAAAGACATACACTGATACCCAGTAACATGGACGCACACTTTCACCAAGTAACAAAGACAGACACTGATACCCAGTAATACAGACTCACACTTACACCAAGTATCAAAGACATACACTGACACCAAGTCACAAAGACATACACTGACACCAAGTAAGAAAGACACACACCAACACCAAGTAACACAGACCTACACTGACACCAAGTAACAAAGACATGCACTGATACCCAGCAACACAGACACACACTTACACCAAGTAACAAAGACAGACACTGATACCAAGTAACAAAGACATACTCTTACACCAAGTCACAAAGACATGCACTTACACCAAGTAAGAAAGACACACACTTACACCAAGTAACACAGACCTACACTGACACCAAGTAACACAGACACACACTTACACCAAGTAACAAAGACATACACTGACACCAAGTAACAAAGACATACACTTACACCAAGTAACAAAGTCATACACTGACACCAAGTAACAAAGACATACACTGATACCCAGTAACACAGACACACTCTTACACCAAGTAACAAAGACAGACACTAATGCCCAGTAACACAGACACACAGTTACACCAAGTATCAAAGACATACACTGATACCCAGTAACACAGACACACACTTACACCAAGTAACAAAGACATACACTGACACCAAGTAACAAAGACATACACTTACACCAAGTAACAAAGAAATACACTGACACCAAGTAACAAAGACATACACTGATACCCAGTAACACAGGCACACACCTACACCAAGTAACAAAGACAGACACTGATACCCAGTAACACAGACACACACTTACACCAAGTAACACAGACCTACACTGACACCAAGTAACAAAGACATACACTGATACCCAGCAACACAGATACACTCTTACACCAAGTAACAAAGACAGAAACTGATACCAAGTAACAAAGACATACTCTTACACCAAGTCACAAAGACATGCACTTACACCAAGTAAGAAAGACACACACTTACACCAAGTAACGCAGACCTACACTGACACCAAGTAACAAAGACATACACTGATACCCAGCAACACAGACACACTCTTACACCAAGTAACAAAGACAGACACTGATACCCAGTAACACAGACACACACTTACAACAAGTATCAAAGACATACACTGATACCCAGTAACACAGACACACACTTACACCAAGTAACAAAGACATACACTGACAACAAGTAACAAAGACATACACCTACACCAAGTAACAAAGACATACACTGACACCAAGAAACAAAGACTTACACTGATACCCAGTAACACAGGCACACACCTACACCAAGTAACAAAGACATACACTGATACCCAGTAACACAGACACACACTTTCACCAAGTAACAAAGACAGACACTGATACCCAGTAACACAGACACACACTTAGACCAAGTATCAAAGACATACACTGACACCAAGTAAAAAAGACATACACTTACACCAAGTAACAAAGACAGACACTGACACCAAGTAACAAAGACATACACGTACACCAAGTCACAAAGACAGGCACTTACACCAAGTAAGAAAGACACACACTTACACCAAGAAACAAAGACATACACTGACACCAAGTAACAAAGACATACACTGATACCCAGCAACACAGACACACTCTTGCACAAAGTAACAAAGACATACACTGACACCAAGTAACAAAGACATACACTTACACCAAGTAACACAGACATACACTGACACCAAGTAACAAAGACATACACTGACACCAAGTAACAAAGACATACACCGATACGCAGTAACACACGCACACACCTGCACCAAGTAACAAAGACATACACAGATACCCAGTAACAAAGACACAAACTTACATCAAGTAGCACAGACATACACTGACACCAAGTAACAAAGACATGCACTGATACCCAGTAACACAGGCACACACCTACACCAAGTAACAAAGACATACACTGATACCCAGTAACAAATACATACACTGACACCAAGTAACAAAGACATACACTTACACCAAGCCACAAAGACATACACTGACACCAAGTAACAAAGACATACACTTACACCAAGTAACAAAGACACACACTTACACCAAGTAACACGGACATACTCTAACACCAAGTAACAAAGACATACACTGATACCCAGTAACACAACACACACTTACACCAAGTAACCAGGACAGACACTGACACCCAGTAACACAGACACACACGTAAGCCAGCTCACAAAGACACACACTGACACCCAGTAACAAAGACAGACACTGATACCCAGTAACACAGACACACACTTACACCAAGTAACAAAGACAGACACTGATACCCAGTAACACAGACACACACTTACACGAAGTCACAAAGACAAACACTGACACCCAGTAACAAAGACATCCACTTACACCAAGTACAAAGACATACACTGACACAAAGTAACAAAGACATGCACTTACACCAAGTAACAAAGACATACACTGATACGCAGTAACACAGACACACACTTTCACCAAGTAACAAAGACAGACACAGATACCCAGTAACACAGACACACACTTACACCAAGTATCAAAGACATACACTGACACCAAGTAACAAAGACATACACTTACACCAAGTAACAAAGACATACACTGACACCAAGTAACAAAGACATACACTGATACACAGTAACACAGGCACACACCTGCACCAAGGAACACAGACACACACTTACACCAAGTATCAAAGACATACACTGACACCAAGTAACAAAGACATACACTGACACCAAGTAACAAAGACATACACTTACACCAAGTAACAGAGACATACATTGACACTAAGTAACAAATACATACACTGACACCAAGTAACAAAGACATACACTTACACCAAGTAACGAAGACATACACTGACACCAAGTATCAAAGACATACACTGATACCCAGTAACAAAGACACACACTTACACCAAGTAACAAAGACATACACTGCCACCAAGTAACAATGACATACACTTACACCAAGTAACAAAGACATACACTGACACCAAGTAACAAAGACATACAATGATACCCAGTAACACAGGCACACACCTACACCAAGTAACAAAGACATATACTGACACCCAGGAACACAGATACACACTTACACCAAGTAACACAGACATACACTGACACCAAGTAACAAAGACACACACTGACACCAAGTAACACAGACATACACTGACACCAAGTAACAAAGACATCCACTTACACCAAGTAAAAAGACACACTGACACCAAGTAACAAATACATGCACTTACACCAAGTAACACAGACATACACTGACACCAAGTAACAAAGACACACACTGACACCAAGTAACACAGACATACACTGACACCAAGTAACAAAGACATCCACTTACACCAAGTACAAAGACATACACTGACACAAAGTAACAAATACATGCACTTACACCAAGTAACAAAGACATACACTGATACCCAGTAACACGGACGCACACTTTCACCAAGTAACAAAGACATACACTGAAACCAAGCAACAAAGACATACACTTACACCAAGTAACAAAGACATACACTGACACCAAGTAACAAAGACATACACTGATACCCAATAACACAGGCACACACCTACACCATGTAACAAATACATACACTGATACCCAGTAACACAGACACACACTTACACCAAGTAACAAAGACATACACTGACACCCAGTAACACAGACACACACTGACACCCAGTAACAAAGACATACACTGATACCAAGTCACAAAGACATACACTGATACCCAGTAACAGAGACACACCCTGTCAGCAAGTAACAAAGACATGCACAGACACCAAGTAACAAAGACATACACTTACACCAAGTAACAAAGACACACACTTACACCAAGTAACACAGACACACACTTACACCAAGTAACAAAGACATACACTGATACCCAGGAACACAGACCCACACTTACACCACGTAACACAGACACACACTTACACCAAGTAACAAAGACATACCCTTACACCAAGTAACACAGACATACACTGACACCAAGTAACAAAGACATACAATTACACCAAGTAACAAAGACACACACTTACACCAAGTAACACAGATATAAAATGGCAACAAGTAACAAAGACATGCACTAACACCCAGTAACACTGACACACACGGAAACCAAGTAACAAAGACACACACTTACACAAAGTAACACAGACACACACTGCCACCCAGTAACACACACAACACTTACACCACGTAACACAGACATACACTGACACCAAGTAACAAAGACATGCACTGATAACCAGTATCACAGACACACACTTACATCAAGTAACAAAGACATACACTGACACCAAGTCACAAAGACACACACTGACACCCAGTAACAAAGACATTCACTGACACCAAGTCACAAAGACATACACTGATTCCCAGGAACACAGACACACACTGCCACCCAGTAACAATGACATACACTGATACAAAGTAACAAAGACATACACTGATACCCAGTAACACAGAAACACACTGACACCCAGTAACAAAGACATACACTGATACCAAGTCACAAAGACATACATTGATAGCCAGTAACACAGACACACACTGACACCCAGGAACAAAGACATACACTGATACCAAGTCACAAAGACATGCACTGACACCAATTAACAAAGACACACACTTACACCAAGTAACAAAGACACACACTTACAACAAGTAACACAGACATACACTGACACCAAGTAACAAAGGCATACACTGACATCAAGTAACAAAGACATACACTTACACCAAGTAACAAAGACAGACAATTACACCAAGTAACAAAGACATACACTTACACCAAGTATTTTGACATACACTGACACCAAGTAACAGAGACATACACAGATACCCAGTAACGCAGACACACACTTACACCTAGTAACAAAGTCATACACTGACACCAAGTCACAAAGACACACACTGACACCCAGTAACAAAGACATAATCTGACACCACGTCACAAAGACATACACTGATACCCAGTAACACAGACACACACTTACACCAAGTAACACAGACATACACTGATACCCACTAACAGAGACACACACTTACACAAAGTAACAAAGACATACACTGACACCCAGTAACAAATACTTACACTGACAACCAGTAACACAGACACACACGGACACCAAGTAACAAAGACATACTCTGACACCAAGTAACAAAAACATACACTTACACCAAGTAACAAAGACATGCAGTGAAACCAAGCAACAAAGACATACACTTACACCAAGTAACAAAGACATACACTGACACCAAGTAACAAAGACATACACTGATACCCAATAACACAGGCACACACCTACACCATGTAACAAATACATACACTGATACCCAGTAACACAGACACACACTTACACCAAGTAACACAGACATACACTGACACCAAGCAACAAAGACATATACTGACACCCAGGAACACAGATACACACTGACACCCAGTAACACAGAGAAACACTGACACCAAGTAACAAAGACACACACTGACACCAAGTAACACAGACATACACTGACACCAAGTAACAAAGATATCCACTTACACCAAGTACAAAGACATATACTGACACCAAGTAACAAAGACATACAATGATACCCAGTAGCACAGACACACACTTAGACCAAGTAATGAAGACATACACTGACACCAAGTCACAAAGACACACACTGACACCCTGTAACAAAGACATGCACTGACACCAAGTCACAAAGACATACACTGATACCCAGTAACACAGACACACACTTAAACTAAGTAACACAGACAAATACCGACACCCAGTAACACAGACACACACTTTGACCAAGTAACAAAGACAGACACTGATACCAAGTAACACAGACACACACTTACACCAAGTAACACAGACATACACTGACATCAAGTAACAAAGACATCCACTTTCACCAAGTAACAAAGACATACACTGATACCCAGTAACACAGACACACACTTTCACCAAGTAACAAAGACAGACACTGATACCCAGTAACACAGACACACATTTACACCAAGTATCAAAGACATTCACTGACACCAAGTAACAAAGACATACACTTACACCAAGTCACAAAGACATGCACTTACACCAAGTAAGAAAGACACACACTTACACCATGTGACACAGCCCTACACTGACACCAAGTAACAATGACATACAATGATACCCAGCAACACAGACACAATCTTACACCAAGTAACAAAGACGGACACTGATACCCAGTAAGACAGACACACACTTACATCAAGTAACAAAGACATACACTGACACCAAGTAACAAAGACATAAACTTACACCAAGTAGCAAAGACATACACTGACACCAAGTAACAAAAACATACACAGACACCAAGTAACAAACACATACACTGAAACCAAGTAACAAAGACATACACTTACACCAAGTAACAAAGACATACACTGATACCCAATAACACAGACACACACTTACACCAAGTAACACAGACATACACTGACACCAAGTAACAAAGACATATACTGACACCCAGGAACTCAGATACACACTGACACCCACTAACACAGAGAAACACTGACACCAAGTAACAAAGACACACACTGACACCAAGTAACACAGACACACACTGCCACCCAGTAACACACACAACACTTACACCACGTAACACAGACATACACTGACACCAAGTAACAAAGACATACACTGATAACCAGTATCACAGACACACACTTACATCAAGTAACAAAGACATACACTGACACCAAGTCACAAAGACACACACTGACACCCAGTAACAAAGACATTCACTGACACCAAGTCACAAAGACATACACTGATTCCCAGGAACACAGACACACACTGCCACCCAGTAACAATGACATACACTGATACAAAGTAACAAAGACATACACTGATACCCAGTAACACAGAAACACACTGACACCCAGTAACAAAGACATACACTGATACCAAGTCACAAAGACATACATTGATAGCCAGTAACACAGACACACACTGACACCCAGGAACAAAGACATACACTGATACCAAGTCACAAAGACATGCACTGACACCAATTAACAAAGACACACACTTACACCAAGTAACAAAGACACACACTTACAACAAGTAACACAGACATACACTGACACCAAGTAACAAAGGCATACACTGACATCAAGTAACAAAGACATACACTTACACCAAGTAACAAAGACAGACAATTACACCAAGTAACAAAGACATACACTTACACCAAGTATTTTGACATACACTGACACCAAGTAACAGAGACATACACAGATACCCAGTAACGCAGACACACACTTACACCAAGTAACAAAGTCATACACTGACACCAAGTCACAAAGACACACACTGACACCCAGTAACAAAGACATAATCTGACACCAAGTCACAAAGACATACACTGATACCCAGTAACACAGACACACACTTACACCAAGTAACACAGACATACACTGACACCAAGTCACAAAGACATACACTGATACCCAATAACACAGACACACACTTACACCAAGTACAAAGACAGGCACTGATACCCACTAACAGAGACACACACTTACACAAAGTAACAAAGACATACACTGACACCCAGTAACAAATACTTACACTGACAACCAGTAACACAGACACACACGGACACCAAGTAACAAAGACATACTCTGACACCAAGTAACAAAAACATACACTTACACCAAGTAACAAAGACATGCAGTGAAACCAAGCAACAAAGACATACACTTACACCAAGTAACAAAGACATACACTGACACCAAGTAACAAAGACATACACTGATACCCAATAACACAGGCACACACCTACACCATGTAACAAATACATACACTGATACCCAGTAACACAGACACACACTTACACCAAGTAACACAGACATACACTGACACCAAGCAACAAAGACATATACTGACACCCAGGAACACAGATACACACTGACACCCAGTAACACAGAGAAACACTGACACCAAGTAACAAAGACACACACTGACACCAAGTAACACAGACATACACTGACACCAAGTAACAAAGATATCCACTTACACCAAGTACAAAGACATATACTGACACCAAGTAACAAAGACATACAATGATACCCAGTAGCACAGACACACACTTAGACCAAGTAATGAAGACATACACTGACACCAAGTCACAAAGACACACACTGACACCCTGTAACAAAGACATGCACTGACACCAAGTCACAAACACATACACTGATACCCAGTAACACAGACCACACTTACACCAAGTAACACAGACAAACACCGACACCCAGTAACACAGACACACACTTTGACCAAGTAACAAAGACAGACACTGATACCAAGTAACACAGACACACACTTACACCAAGTAACACAGAAATACACTGACATCAAGTAACAAAGACATCCACTTTCACCAAGTAACAAAGACATACACTGATACCCAGTAACACAGACACACACTTTCACCAAGTAACAAAGACAGACACTGATACCCAGTAACACAGACACACATTTACACCAAGTATCAAAGACATTCACTGACACCAAGTAACAAAGACATACACTTACACCAAGTCACAAAGACATGCACTTACACCAAGTAAGAAAGACACACACTTACACCATGTGACACAGCCCTACACTGACACCAAGTAACAATGACATACAATGATACCCAGCAACACAGACACAATCTTACACCAAGTAACAAAGACGGACACTGATACCCAGTAAGACAGACACACACTTACATCAAGTAACAAAGACATACACTGACACCAAGTAACAAAGACATAAACTTACACCAAGTAGCAAAGACATACACTGACACCAAGTAACAAAAACATACACAGACACCAAGTAACAAACACATACACTGAAACCAAGTAACAAAGACATACACTTACACCAAGTAACAAAGACATACACTGACACCAAGTAACAAAGTCATACACTGATACCCAGTAACACAGACACACACTTACACCAAGTAACACAGACATACACTGACACCAAGTAACAAAGACATATACTGACACCCAGGAACTCAGATACACACTGACACCCGCAAACACAGAGAAACACTGACACCAAGTAACAAAGACACACACTGACACCAAGTAACACAGACATACACTGACACCAAGTTACAAAGATATCCACTTACACCAAGTACAAAGACATACACTGACACCAAGTAACAAAGACATACACTTACACCAATTATTTTGACATACTCTGACACCAAGTAACAAAGACATACAATGATACCCAGTAACACAGACACACACTTACACCAAGTAATAAAGACATACACTGACACCAAGTCACAAAGACACACACTGACACCCTGTAACAAATGCATACACTGACACCAAGTCACAAAGACATACACTGATACCCAGTAACACAGACACACACTTACACCAAGTAACGCAGACATACACTGACACCAAGTAACAAAGACATACACTAATACCCAGTAACACAGACACACACTTTGACCAAGTAACAGAGACAGACACTGATACCCAGTAACACAGACACACAATTACACCAAGTAACACAGACAGACACTGACATCAAGTAACAAAGACATACACTGATACCCACTAACACAGACATACACTGACACCAAGCAACAAAGACATCCACTTTCACCAAGTACAAAGACATACACTGACACCAAGTAACAAAGACATGCACTTACACCAAGTAACAAAGACATACACTGATACCCAGTAACACAGACACACACTTTCACCAAGTAACAAAGACAGACACTGATACCCAGTAACACAGACACACACTTACACCAAGTCACAAAGACATGCACTTACACCAAGTAAGAAAGACACACACTTACACCAAGTAACACAGACCTACACTGACACCAAGTAACACAGACACACACTTACACCAAGTAACAAAGACATACACTGACACCAAGTAACAAAGACATACACTTACACCAAGTAACAAAGACATACACTGACACCAAGTAACAAAGACATACACTGATACCCAGTAACACAGACACACTCTTACACCAAGTAACAAAGACAGACACTAATGCCCAGTAACACAGACACACAGTTACACCAAGTATCAAAGACATACACTGATACCCAGTAACACAGACACACACTTACACCAAGTAACAAAGACATACACTGACACCAAGTAACAAAGACATACACTTACACCAAGTTAGAAAGAAATACACTGACACCAAGTAACAAAGACATACACTGATACCCAGTAACACAGGCACACACCTACACCAAGTAACAAAGACATACACTGATACCCAGTAACACAGACACACACTTACACCAAGTAACACAGACCTACACTGACACCAAGTAACAAAGACATACACTGATACCCAGCAACACAGATACACTCTTACACCAAGTAACAAAGACGGAAACTGATACCAAGTAACAAAGACATACTCTTACACCAAGTCACAAAGACATGCACTTACACCAAGTAAGAAAGACAAACACTTACACCAAGTAACGCAGACCTACACTGACACCAAGTAACAAAGACATACACTGATACCCAGCAACACAGACACACTCTTACACCAAGTAACAAAAACAGACACTGATACCCAGTAACACAGACACACACTTACAACAAGTATCAAAGACATACACTGATACCCAGTAACACAGACACACACTTACACCAAGTAACAAAGACATACACTGGCACCAAGTAACAAAGACAGACACCTACACCAAGTAACAAAGACATACACTGACACCAAGTAACAAAGACATACACTGATACCCAGTAACACAGGCACACACCTACACCAAGTAACAAAGACATACACTGATACCCAGTAACACAGACACACACTTTCACCAAGTAACAAAGACAGACACTGATACCCAGTAACACAGACACACACTTACACCAAGTATCAAAGACATACACTGACACCAAGTAAAAAAGACATACACTTACACCAAGTAACAAAGACATACACTGACACCAAGTAACAAAGACATACACGTACACCAAGTCACAAAGACAGGCACTTACACCAAGTAAGAAAGACACACACTTACACCAAGTAACACAGACCTCCACTGACACCAAGTAACAAAGACATACACTGATACCCAGCAACACAGACACACTCTTGCACAAAGTAACAAAGACATACACTGACACCAAGTAACAAAGACATACACTTACACCAAGTAACACAGACATACACTGACACCAAGTAACAAAGACATACACTGACACCAAGTAACAAAGACATACACCGATACGCAGTAACACACGCACACACCTGCACCAAGTAACAAAGACATACACTGATACCCAGTAACAAAGACACACACTTACATCAAGTAACACAGACATACACTGACACCAAGTAACAAAGACATGCACTGATACCCAGTAACACAGGCACACACCTACACCAAGTAACAAAGACATACACTGATACCCAGTAACAAATACATACACTGACACCAAGTAACAAAGACATACACTTACACCAAGTCACAAAGACATACACTGACACCAAGTAACAAAGACATGCACTTACACCAAGTAACACAGACATACACTTACACCAAGTAACAAAGACACACACTTACAGCAAGTAACACGGACATACTCTGACACCAAGTAACAAAGACATACACTGATACCCAGTAACACAACACACACTTACACCAAGTAACCAGGACAGACACTGACACCCAGTAACACAGACACACACGTAAGCCAGCTCACAAAGACACACACTGACACCCAGTAACAAAGACAGACACTGATACCCAGTAACACAGACACACACTTACACCAAGTAACAAAGACAGACAATGATACCCAGTAACATAGACACACACTTACACGAAGTCACAAAGGCATACACTGACACCCAGTAACAAAGACATCCACTTACACCAAGTACAAAGACATACACTGACACCAAGTAACAAAGACATGCACTTACACCAAGTAACAAAGACCTACACTGATACCCAGTAACACAGACACACACTTTCACCAAGTAACAAAGACAGACACAGATACCCAGTAACACAGACACACACTTACACCAAGTATCAAAGACATACACTGACACCAGGTAACAAAGACATACACTTACACCAAGTAACAAAGACATACACTGATACCCAGTAACACAGGCACACACCTACACCAAGTAACAAAGACATACACTGATACCCAGTAACACAGACACACACTTACACCAAGTAACACAGACCTACACTGACACCAAGTAACAAAGTCATACACTGATACCCAGCAACACAGATACACTCTTACACCAAGTAACAAAGACAGAAACTGATACCAAGTAACAAAGACATACTCTTACACCAAGTCACAAAGACATGCACTTACACCAAGTAAGAAAGACACACACTTACACCAAGTAACGCAGACCTACACTGACACCAAGTAACAAAGACATACACTGATACCCAGCAACACAGACACACTCTTACACCAAGTAACAAAAACAGACACTGATACCCAGTAACACAGACACACACTTACAACAAGTATCAAAGACATACACTGATACCCAGTAACACAGACACACACTTACACCAAGTAACAAAGACATACACTGGCACCAAGTAACAAAGACAGACACCTACACCAAGTAACAAAGACATACACTGACACCAAGTAACAAAGACATACACTGATACCCAGTAACACAGGCACACACCTACACCAAGTAACAAAGACATACACTGATACCCAGTAACACAGACACACACTTTCACCAAGTCACAAAGACAGACACTGATACCCAGTAACACAGACACACACTTACACCAAGTATCAAAGACATACACTGACACCAAGTAAAAAAGACATACACTTACACCAAGTAACAAAGACATACACTGACACCAAGTAACAAAGACATACACGTACACCAAGTCACAAAGACAGGCACTTACACCAAGTGAGAAAGACACACACTTACACCAAGTAACACAGACCTCCACTGACACCAAGTAACAAAGACATACACTGATACCCAGCAACACAGACACACTCTTGCACAAAGTAACAAAGACATACACTGACACCAAGTAACAAAGACATACACTTACACCAAGTAACACAGACATACACTGACACCAAGTAACAAAGACATACACTGACACCAAGTAACAAAGACATACACCGATACGCAGTAACACACGCACACACCTGCACCAAGTAACAAAGACATACACTGATACCCAGTAACAAAGACACACACTTACATCAAGTAACACAGACATACACTGACACCAAGTAACAAAGACATGCACTGATACCCAGTAACACAGGCACACACCTACACCAAGTAACAAAGACATACACTGATACCCAGTAACAAATACATACACTGACACCAAGTAACAAAGACATACACTTACACCAAGTCACAAAGACATACACTGACACCAAGTAACAAAGACATGCACTTACACCAAGTAACACAGACATACACTTACACCAAGTAACAAAGACACACACTTACACCAAGTAACACGGACATACACTGACACCAAGTAACAAAGACATACACTGATACCCAGTAACACAACACACACTTACACCAAGTAACCAGGACAGACACTGACACCCAGTAACACAGTCACACACGTAAGCCAGCTCACAAAGACACACACTGACACCCAGTAACAAAGACAGACACTGATACCCAGTAACACAGACACACACTTACACCAAGTAACAAAGGCAGACAATGATACCCAGTAACATAGACACACACTTACACGAAGTCACAAAGACATACACTGACACCCAGTAACAAAGACATCCACTTACACCAAGTACAAAGACATACACTGACTCCAAGTAACAAGGACATGCACTTACACCAAGTAACAAAGACCTACACTGATACCCAGTAACACAGACACACACTTTCACCAAGTAACAAAGACAGACACAGATACCCAGTAACACAGACACACACTTACACCAAGTATCAAAGACATACACTGACACCAAGTAACAAAGACATACACTTACACCAAGTAACAAAGACATACACTGACACCAAGTAACAAAGACATACACTGATACCCAGTAACACAGGCACACACCTGCACCAAGGAACACAGACACACACTTACACCAAGTATCAAAGACATACACTGACACCAAGTAACAAAGACATACACTGACACCAAGTAACAAAGACATACACTTACACCAAGTAACAGAGACATACATTGACACCAAGTAACAAATACATACACTGACACCAAGTAACAAAGACATACACTTACACCAAGTAACAGAGACATACACTGACACCAAGTAACAAAGACATACACTGACACCAAGTAACAAAGACATACACTGATACCCAGTAACACAGGCACACACCTGCACCAAGGAACACAGACACACACTTACAGCAAGTATCAAAGACATACACTGACACCAAGTAACAAAGACATACACTGACACCAAGTAACAAAGACATACACTTACACCAAGTAACAGAGACATACATTGACACCAAGTAACAAATACATACACTGACACCAAGTAACAAAGACATACACTTACACCAAGTAACAAAGACATACACTGACACCAAGTAACAAAGACATACACTTACACCAAGTCACAAAGACATCCACTGACACCAAGTAACAAAGACATGCACTTACACCAAGTAACACAGACATACACTTACACCAAGTAACAAAGGCACACACTTACACCAAGTAACACGGACAGACTCTGACACCAAGTAACAAAGACATACACTGATACCCAGTAACACAACACACACTTACACCAAGTAACCAGGACAGAAACTGACACCCAGTAACACAGACACACACGTAAGCCAGCTCACAAAGACACACACTGACACCCAGTAACAAAGAGAGACACTGCTACCGAGTAACACAGACTTAC
Organism: Heterodontus francisci; assembly: GCF_036365525.1. Taxonomy (NCBI): domain Eukaryota; kingdom Metazoa; phylum Chordata; class Chondrichthyes; order Heterodontiformes; family Heterodontidae; genus Heterodontus; species Heterodontus francisci. Next base: position 4,085,573 of record NW_027141722.1, read on the forward strand.
ACCAAGTAACAAAGACAGACACTGATACCCAGTAACACAGACACACACTTACACGAAGTCACAAAGACAGACACTGAAACCCAGTAACAAAGACATCCACTTACACCAAGTACAAAGACATACACTGACACCAAGTAACAAAGACATGCACTTACACCAAGTAACAAAGACATACACTGATACCCAGTAACAAAGACACACACTTACACCAAGTAACAAAGACATACACTGCCACCAAGTAACAAGGACATACACTTACACCAAGTACAAAGACATACACTGACACAAAGTAACAAATACATGCACTTACACCAAGTAACAAAGACATACACTGATACCCAGTAACACAGACGCACACATTCACCAAGTAACAAAGACAGACACTGATACCCAGTAACACAGACTCACACTTACACCAAGTATCAAAGACATACACTGACACCAAGTCACGAAGACATACATTGACACCAAGTAAGAAAGACACACACCAACACCAAGTAACACAGACCTACACTGACACCAAGTAACAAAGACATACACTGATACCCAGCAACACAGATACACTCTTACACCAAGTAACAAAGACAGACACTGATACCAAGTAACACAGACATACTCTTACACCAAGTCACAAAGACATGCACTTACACCAAGTAAGAAAGACACACACTTAAACCAAGTAACACAGACCTACACTGACACCAAGTAACACAGACACACACTTACACCAAGTAACAAAGACATACACTGACACCAAGTAACAAAGACATACACTTACACCAAGTAACAAAGACATACACTGACACCAAGTAACAAAGACATACACTGATACCCAGTAACACAGACACACTCTTACACCAAGTAACAAAGACAGACACTAATGCCCAGTAACACAGACACACAGTTACACCAAGTATCAAAGACATACACTGATACCCAGTAACACAGACACACACTTACACCAAGTAACAAAGACATACACTGACACCAAGTAGCAAAGACATACACTTACACCAAGTAAAAAAGAAATACACTGACACCAAGTAACAAAGACATACACTGATACCCAGTAACACAGGCACACACCTACACCAAGTAACAAAGACATACACTGATACCCAGTAACACAGACACACACTTACACCAAGTAACACAGACCTACACTGACACCAAGTAACAAAGACATACACTGATACCCAGCAACACAGATACACTCTTACACCAAGTAACAAAGACAGAAACTGATACCAAGTAACAAAGACATACTCTTACACCAAGTCACAAAGACATGCACTTACACCAAGTAAGAAAGACACACACTTACACCAAGTACCGCAGACCTACACTGACACCAAGTAACAAAGACATACCCTGATACCCAGCAACACAGACACACTCTTACACCAAGTAACAAAGACAGACACTGATACCCAGTAACACAGACACACACTTACAACAAGTATCAAAGACATACACTGATACCCAGTAACACATACACACACTTACACCAAGTAACAAAGACATACACTGACACCAAGTAACCCAGACATACACTGACACCAAGTAACAAAGACATCCACTTACACCAAGTACAAAGACATACACTGACACAAAGTATCAAATACATGCACTTACACCAAGTAACAAAGACATACACTGATACCCAGTAACACAGACGCACACTTTCACCAAGTAACAAAGACAGACACTGATACCTAGTAACACAGACTCACACTTACACCAAGTCACAAAGACATACACTGACACCAAGTAAGAAAGACACACACCAACACCAAGTAACACAGACCTACACTGACACCAAGTAACAAAGACATACACTGATACCAAGTAACAAAGACATACTATTACACCAAGTCACAAAGACATGCACTTACACCAAGTAAGAAAGACACACACTTACACCAAGTAACACAGACCTACACTGACACCAAGTAACACAGACACACACTTACACCAAGTAACAAAGACATACACTGACACCAAGTAACAAAGACATACACTTACACCAAGTAACAAAGACATACACTGACACCAAGTAACAAAGACATACACTGATACCCAGTAACACAGACACACTCTTACACCAAGTAACAAAGACAGACACTAATGCCCAGTAACACAGACACACAGTTACACCAAGTATCAAAGACATACACTGATACCCAGTAACACAGACACACACTTACACCAAGTAACAAAGACATACACTGACACCAAGTAACAAAGACATACACTTACACCAAGTAACAAAGAAATACACTGACACCAACTAACAAAAATATACACTGATACCCAGTAACACAGGCACACACCTACACCAAGTAACAAAGACATACACTGATACCCAGTAACACAGACACACACTTACACCAAGTAACACAGACCTACACTGACACCAAGTAACAAAGACATACACTGATACCCAGCAACACAGATACACTCTTACACCAAGTAACAAAGACAGAAACTGATACCAAGTAACAAAGACATACACTGATACCCAGCAACACAGACACACTCTTACACCAAGTAACAAAGACAGACACTGATACCCAGCAACACAGACACACACTTACAACAAGTATCAAAGACATACACTGATACCCAGTAACACAGACACACACTTACACCAAGTAACAAAGACATACACTGACACCAAGTAACAAAGACATACACCTACACCAAGTAACAAAGACATACACTGACACCAAGTAACAAAGACATACACTGATACCCAGTAACACAGGCACACACCTACACCATGTAACAAAGACATACACTGCCACCCAGTAACACAGACACACACTTACACCAAGTAACACAGAGAAACACTGACACCAAGTCACAAAGACATATACTGACACCCAGGAACACAGATTCACACTGACAGCCAGTAACACAGAGAAACACTGACACCAAGTAACAAAGACACACACTGACACCAAGTAACACAGACATGCACTGACACGAAGTAACAAAGACATCCACTTACACCAAGTAAAAAGACATACACTGACACCAAGTAACAAAGGCATGCACTTACACCAAGTAACAAAGACATACACTGATACCTAGTAACACAGACACACATTTCACCAAGTAACAAAGACAGACACAGATACCCAGTAACACAGACACACACTTACACCAAGTATCAAAGACATACACTAACACCAAGTAACAAAGACATACACTTACACCAAGTAACAAAGACATACTCTGACACCAAGTAACAAAGACATACACTTGCACCAAGTCACAAAGACATGCACTTACACCAAGTAAGCAAGACACACACTTACACCAAGTAACATAGACCTACACTGACATCAAGTTACAAAGACATACACTGATACCCAGCAACACCGACACACTCTTGCACAAAGTATCAAAGACAGACACTGACACCAATTAACAAAGACATACACTTACACCAAGTAACAAATACATACACTGACACCAAGTAACAAAGACATACACTTACACCAAGTCACAAAGACATCCACTGACACCAAGTAACAAAGACATGCACTTACACCAAGTAACACAGACATACACTTACACCAAGTAACAAAGACACACACTTACACCAAGTAACACGGACATACTCTGACACCAAGTAACAAAGACATACACTGATACCCAGTAACACAACACACACTTACACCAAGTAACCAGGACAGACACTGACACCCAGTAACACAGACACACACGTAAGCCAGCTCACAAAGACACACACTGACACCCAGTAACAAAGACAGACACTGATACCCAGTAACACAGACACACACTTACACCAAGTAACAAAGACAGACAATGATACCCAGTAACATAGACACACACTTACACGAAGTCACAAAGACATACACTGACACCCAGTAACAAAGACATCCACTTACACCAAGTACAAAGACATACACTGACACCAAGTAACAAAGACATGCACTTACACCAAGTAACAAAGACCTACACTGATACCCAGTAACACAGACACACACTTTCACCAAGTAACAAAGACAGACACAGATACCCAGTAACACAGACACACACTTCCACCAAGTATCAAAGACATACACTGACACCAAGTAACAAAGACATACACTTACACCAAGTAACAAAGACATACACTGACACCAAGTAACAAAGACATACACTGATACCCAGTAACACAGGCACACACCTGCACCAAGGAACACAGACACACACTTACACCAAGTATCAAAGACATACACTGACACCAAGTAACAAAGACATACACTGACACCAAGTAACAAAGACATACACTTACACCAAGTAACAGAGACATACATTGACACCAAGTAACAAATACATACACTGACACCAAGTAACAAAGACATACACTTACACCAAGTAACAAAGACTTACACTGACACCAAGTAACAAAGACATACACTGACACCAAGTAACAAAGACATACACTGATACCCAGTAACACAGGCACACACCTGCACCAAGGAACACAGACACACACTTACAGCAAGGATCAAAGACATACACTGACACCAAGTAACAAAGACATACACTGACACCAAGTAACAAAGACATACACTTACACCAAGTAACAGAGACATACATTGACACCATGTAACAAATACATACACTGACACCAAGTAACAAAGACATACACTTACACCAAGTAACAAAGACATACACTGACACCAAGTAACAAAGACATACACTTACACCAAGTCACAAAGACATCCACTGACACCAAGTAACAAAGACATGCACTTACACCAAGTAACACAGACATACACTTACACCAAGTAACAAAGACACACACTTACACCAAGTAACACGGACAGACTCTGACACCAAGTAACAAAGACATACACTGATACCCAGTAACACAACACACACTTACACCAAGTAACCAGGACAGAAACTGACACCCAGTAACACAGACACACACGTAAGCCAGCTCACAAAGACACACACTGACACCCAGTAACAAAGAGAGACACTGATACCGAGTAACACAGACTTACACCAAGTAACAAAGACAGACACTGATACCCAGTAACACAGACACACACTTACACGAAGTCACAAAGACAGACACTGAAACCCAGTAACAAAGACATCCACTTACACCAAGTACAAAGACATACATTGACACCAAGTAACAAAGACATGCACTTACACCAAGTAACAAAGACATACACTGATAACCAGTAACAAAGACACACACTTACACCAAGTAACAAATACATACACTGCCACCAAGTAACAAGGACATACACTTACACCAAGTACAAAGACATACACTGACACAAAGTAACAAATACATGCACTTACACCAAGTAACAAAGACATACACTGATACCCAGTAACACGGACGCACACATTCACCAAGTAACAAAGACAGACACTGATACCCAGTAACACAGACTCACACTTACACCAAGTATCAAAGACATACACTGACACCAAGTCACGAAGACATACATTGACACCAAGTAAGAAAGACACACACCAACACCAAGTAACACAGACCTACACTGACACCAAGTAACAAAGACAGACACTGATACCAAGTAACACAGACATACTCTTACACCAAGTCACAAAGACATGCACTTACACCAAGTAAGAAAGACACACACTTAAACCAAGTAACACAGACCTACACTGACACCAAGTAACACAGACACACACTTACACCAAGTAACAAAGACATACACTGACACCAAGTAACAAAGACATACACTTACACCAAGTAACAAAGACATACACTGACACCAAGTAACAAAGACATACACTGATACCCAGTAACACAGACACACTCTTACACCAAGTAACAAAGACAGACACTAATGCCCAGTAACACAGACACACAGTTACACCAAGTATCAAAGACATACACTGATACCCAGTAACACAGACACACACTTACACCAAGTAACAAAGACATACACTGACACCAAGTAGCAAAGACATACACTTACACCAAGTAACAAAGAAATACACTGACACCAAGTAACAAAGACATACACTGATACCCAGTAACACAGGCACACACCTACACCAAGTAACAAAGACATACACTGATACCCAGTAACACAGACACACACTTACACCAAGTAACACAGACCTACACTGACACCAAGTAACAAAGACATACACTGATACCCAGCAACACAGATACACTCTTACACCAAGTAACAAAGACAGAAACTGATACCAAGTAACAAAGACATACTCTTACACCAAGTCACAAAGACATGCACTTACACCAAGTAAGAAAGACACACACTTACACCAAGTACCGCAGACCTACACTGACACCAAGTAACAAAGACATACCCTGATACCCAGCAACACAGACACACTCTTACACCAAGTAACAAAGACAGACACTGATACCCAGTAACACAGACACACACTTACAACAAGTATCAAAGACATACACTGATACCCAGTAACACATACACACACTTACACCAAGTAACAAAGACATACACTGACACCAAGTAACCCAGACATACACTGACACCAAGTAACAAAGACATCCACTTACACCAAGTACAAAGACATACACTGACACAAAGTAACAAATACATGCACTTACACCAAGTAACAAAGACATACACTGATACCCAGTAACACAGACGCACACATTCACCAAGTAACAAAGACAGACACTGATACCCAGTAACACAGACTCACACTTACACCAAGTATCAAAGACATACACTGACACCAAGTCACAAAGACATACACTGACACCAAGTAAGAAAGACACACACCAACACCAAGTAACACAGACCTACACTGACACCAAGTAACAAAGACATACACTGATACCCAGCAACACAGATACACTCTTACACCAAGTAACAAAGACAGACACTGATACCAAGGAACAAAGACATACTATTACACCAAGTCACAAAGACATGCACTTACACCAAGTAAGAAAGACACACACTTACACCAAGTAACACAGACCTACACTGACACCAAGTAACACAGACACACACTTACACCAAGTAACAAAGACATACACTGACACCAAGTAACAAAGACATACACTGATACCCAGTAACACAGACACACTCTTACAAAAAGTAACAAAGACAGACACTAATGCCCAGTAACACAGACACACAGTTACACCAAGTATCAAAGACATACACTGATACCCAGTAACACAGACACACACTTACACCAAGTAACAAAGACATACACTGACACCAAGTAACAAAGACATACACTTACATCAAGTAACAAAGAAATACACTGACACCAACTAACAAAAATATACACTGATACCCAGTAACACAGGCACACACCTACACCAAGTAACAAAGACATACACTGATACCCAGTAACACAGACACACACTTACACCAAGTAACACAGACCTACACTGACACCAAGTAACAAAGACATACACTGATACCCAGCAACACAGATACACTCTTACACCAAGTAACAAAGACAGAAACTGATACCAAGTAACAAAGACATACACTGATACCCAGCAACACAGACACACTCTTACACCAAGTAACAAAGACAGACACTGATACCCAGCAACACAGACACACACTTACAACAAGTATCAAAGACATACACTGATACCCAGTAACACAGACACACACTTACACCAAGTAACAAAGACATACACTGACACCAAGTAACAAAGACATACACCTACACCAAGTAACAAAGACATACACTGACACCAAGTAACAAAGACATACACTGATACCCAGTAACACAGGCACACACCTACACCAAGTAACAAAGACATACACTGACAACCAGTAACACAGACACACACTTACACCAAGTAACACAGAGAAACACTGACACCAAGTCACAAAGACATATACTGACACCCAGGAACACAGATTCACACTGACAGCCAGTAACACAGAGAAACACTGACACCAAAAAACAAAGACACACACTGACACCAAGTAACACAGACATGCACTGACACGAAGTAACAAAGACATCCACTTACACCAAGTAAAAAGACATACACTGACACCAAGTAACAAAGGCATGCACTTACACCAAGTAACAAAGACATACACTGATACCTAGTAACACAGACACACATTTCACCAAGTAACAAAGACAGACACAGATACCCAGTAACACAGACACACAATTACACCAAGTATCAAAGACATACACTAACACCAAGTAACAAAGACATACACTTACACCAAGTAACAAAGTCATACACTGACACCAAGTAACAAAGACATACACTTGCACCAAGTCACAAAGACATGCACTTACACCAAGTAAGCAAGACACACACTTACACCAAGTAACATAGACCTACACTGACATCAAGTTACAAAGACATACACTGATACCCAGCAACACCGACACACTCTTGCACAAAGTATCAAAGACAGACACTGACACCAATTAACAAAGACATACACTTACACCAAGTAACAAATACATACACTGACACCAAGTAACAAAGACATACACTTACACCAAGTCACAAAGACATCCACTGACACCAAGTAACAAAGACATGCACTTACACCAAGTAACACAGACATACACTTACACCAAGTAACAAAGACACACACTTACACCAAGTAACACGGACATACTCTGACACCAAGTAACAAAGACATACACTGATACCCAGTAACACAACACACACTTACACCAAGTAACCAGGACAGAAACTGACACCCAGTAACACAGACACACACGTAAGCCAGCTCACAAAGACACACACTGACACCCAGTCACAAAGAGAGACACTGATACCCAGTAACACAGACTTACACCAAGTAACAAAGACAGACACTGATACCCAGTAACACAGACACACACTTACACGAAGTCACAAAGACATACACTGACACCCAGTAACAAAGACATCCACTTACACCAAGTACAAAGACATACACTGACACCAAGTAACAAAGACATGCACTTACACCAAGTAACAAAGACATACACTGATACCCAGTAACAAAGACACACACTTACACTAAGTAACAAAGACATACACTGCCACCAAGTAACAAGGACATACACTTACACCAAGTACAAAGACATACACTGACACAAAGTAACAAATACATGCACTTACACCAAGTAACAAAGACATACACTGATACCCAGTAACACGGACGCACACATTCACCAAGTAACAAAGACAGACACTGATACCCAGTAACACAGACTCACACTTACACCAAGTATCAAAGACATACACTGACACCAAGTCACAAAGACATACATTGACACCAAGTAAGAAAGATACACACCAACACCAAGTAACACAGACCGACACTGACACCAAGTAACAAAGACATACACTGATACCCAGCAACACAGATACACTCTTACACCAAGTAACAAAGACAGAAACTGATACCAAGTAACAAAGACATACTCTTACACCAAGTCACAAAGACATGCACTTACACCAAGTAAGAAAGACACACATTTACACCAGGTACCGCAGACCTACACTGACACCAAGTAACAAAGACATACACTGATACCCAGCAACACAGACACACTCTTACACCAAGTAACAAAGACAGACACTGATACCCAGTAACACAGACACACACTTACAACAAGTATCAAAGACATACACTGATACCCAGAAACACAGACACACACTTACACCAAGTAACAAAGACATACACTGACACCAAGTAACAAAGACATACACTGATATCCAGTAACACAGGCACACACCTACCCCAAGTAACAAAGACATACACTGACACCCAGTAACACAGACACACACTTACACCAAGTAACACAGAGAAACAATGACACCAAGTAACAAAGACACACACTGACACCAAGTAACACAGACATGCACTGACACGAGGTAACAAAGACATCCACTTACACCAAGTACAAAGACATACACTGACACCAAGTAACAAAGGCATGCACTTACACCAAGTAACAAAGACATACACTGATACCCAGTAACACAGACACACATTTCACCAAGTAACAAAGACATACACAGATACCCAGTAACACAGACACACACTTACACCAAGTATCAAAGACATACACTAACACCAAGTAACAAAGACATACACTTACACCAAGTAACAAAGACATACACTGACACCAAGTAACAAAGACATACACTTGCACCAAGTCACAAAGACATGCACGTACACCAAGTAAGCAAGACACACACTTACACCAAGTAACATAGACCTACACTGACATCAAGTTACAAAGACATACACTGATACCCAGCAACACCGACACACTCTTGCACAAAGTATCAAAGACAGACACTGATACCCAGTAACACAGACACACACTTACACTAAGTATCAAAGACATACACTGACACCAATTAACAAAGACATACACTTACACCAAGTAACAAATACATACACTGACACCAAGTAACAAAGACATACACTTGCACCAAGTCACAAAGACATGCACTTACACCAAGTAACCAGGACAGACACTGACACCCAGTAACACAGACACACACGTAAGCCAGCTCACAAAGACACACACTGACACCCAGTAACAAAGAGAGACACTGATACCCAGTAACACAGACTTACACCAAGTAACAAAGACAGACACTGATACCCAGTAACACAGACACACACTTACACGAAGTCACAAAGACATACACTGACACCCAGTAACAAAGACATCCACTTACACCAAGTACAAAGACATACACTGACACCAAGTAACAAAGACATGCACTTACACCAAGTAACAAAGACATACACTGATACCCAGTAACAAAGACACACACTTACACCAAGTAACAAAGACATACACTGCCACCAAGAAACAAGGACATACACTTACACCAAGTACAAAGACATACACTGACACAAAGTAACAAATACATGCACTTACACCAAGTAACAAAGACATACACTGATACCCAGTAACACAGACTCACACTTACACCAAGTATCAAAGACATACACTGACACCAAGTAACAAAGACATACACTGATACCCAGTAACACAGACTCACACTTACACCAAGTACAAAGACATACACTGACACAAAGTAACAAATACATGCACTTACACCAAGTAACAAAGACATACACTGATACCCAGTAACACAGACTCACACTTACACCAAGTATCAAAGACATACACTGACACCAAGTAAGAAAGACACACACCAACACCAAGTAACACAGACCTACACTGACACCAAGTAACAAAGACATACACTGATACCCAGCAACACAGATACACTCTTACACCAAGTAACAAAGACAGACACTGATACCAAGTAACAAAGACATACTCTTACACCAAGTCACAGAGACATGCACTTACACCAAGTAAGAAAGACACACACTTACACCAAGCAACACAGACCTACACTGACACCAAGTAACACAGACACACACTTACACCAAGTAACAAAGACATACACTGACACAAAGTAACAAAGACATACACTTACACCAAGTAACAAAGACATACACTGACACCAAGTAACAAAGACATACACTGATACCCAGTAACACAGACACACTCTTACACCAAGTAACAAAGACAGACACTAATGCCCAGTAACACAGACACACAGTTACACCAAGTATCAAAGACATACACTGATACCCAGTAACACAGACACACACTTACACCAAGTAACAAAGACATACACTGACACCAAGTAACAAAGACATAGACTTACACCAAGTAACAAAGAAATACATTGACACCAAGTAACAAAGACATAGACTTACACCAAGTAACAAAGAAATACACTGACACCAAGTAACAAAGACATACACTGATACCCAGTAACACAGGCACACACCTACACCAAGTAACAAAGACATACACTGATACCCAGTAACACAGACACACACTTACACCAAGTAACACAGACCTACACTGACACCAAGTAACAAAGACATACACTGATACCCAGCAACACAGATACACTCTTACACCAAGTAACAAAGACAGAAACTGATACCAAGTAACAAAGACATACTCTTACACCAAGTCACAAAGACATGCACTTACACCAAGTAAGAAAGACACACACTTACACCAAGTAACGCAGACCTACACTGACACCAAGTAACAAAGACATACACTGATACCCAGTAACACAGACACACACTTACAACAAGTATCAAAGACATACACTGATACCCAGTAACACAGACACACACTTACACCAAGTAACAAAGACATACACTGACACCAAGTAACAAAGACATACACCTACACCAAGTAACAAAGACATACACTGACACCAAGTAACAAAGACATACACTGATACCCAGTAACACAGGCACACACCTACACCAAGTAACAAAGACATACACTGACACCCAGTAACACAGACACACACTTACACCAAGTAACACAGACATACACTGACACCAAGTCACAAAGACATATACTGACACCCAGGAACACAGATACACACTGACAGCCAGTAACACAGAGAAACACTGACACCAAGTAACAAAGACACACACTGACACCAAGTAACACAGACATGCACTGACACGAAGTAACAAAGACATCCATTTACACCAAGTACAAAGAAATACACTGACACCAAGTAACAAAGGCATGCACTTACACCAAGTAACAAAGACATACACTGATACCCAGTAACACAGACACACATTTCACCAAGTAACAAAGACAGACACAGATACCCAGTAACACAGACACACACTTACACCAAGTATCAAAGACATACACTAACACCAAGTAACAAAGACATACACTTACACCAAGTAACAAAGACATACACTGACACCAAGTAACAAAGACATACACTTGCACCAAGTCACAAAGACATGCACTTACACCAAGTAAGCAAGACACACACTTACACCAAGTAACATAGACCTACACTGACATCAAGTTACAAAGACATACACTGATACCCAGCAACACCGACACACTCTTGCACAAAGTATCAAAGACAGACACTGATACCCAGTAACACAGACACACACTTACACCAAATATCAAAGACATACACTGACACCAATTAACAAAGACATACACTTACACCAAGTAAAAAATACATACACTGACACCAAGTAACAAAGACATACACTTACACCAAGTCACAAAGACATCCACTGACACCAAGTAACAAAGACATGCACTTACACCAAGTAACACAGACACACACTTACACCAAGTAACACGGACATACTCTGACACCAAGTAACAAAGACATACACTGATACCCAGCAACACAACACACACTGACACCAAGTAACCAGGACAGACACTGACACCCAGTAACACAGACACACACGTAAGCCAGCTCACAAAGACACACACTGACACCCAGTAACAAAGAGAGACACTGATACCCAGTAACACAGACTTACACCAAGTAACAAAGACAGACACTGATACCCAGTAACACATACACACACTTACACGAAGTCACAAAGACATACACTGACACCCAGTAACAAAGACATCCACTTACACCAAGTACAAAGACAGACACTGACACCAAGTAACAAAGACATGCACTTACACCAAGTAACAAAGACATACACTGATACCCAGTAACAAAGACACACACTTACACCAAGTAACAAAGACATACACTGCCACCAAGTAACAAGGACATACACTTACACCAAGTAACAAAGACATACACTGACACCAAGTAACAAAGACATACACTGATACCCAGTAACAAAGACACACACTTACACCAAGTAACAAAGACATACACTGCCACCAAGTAACAAGGACATACACTTACACCAAGTAACAAAGACATACACTGACACCAAGTAACAAAGACATACAATGATACCCAGTAACAAATACATGCACTTACACCAAGTAACAAAGACATACACTGATACCCATTAACACGGACGCACACTTTCACCAAGTAACAAAGACAGACACTGATACCCAGTAACACAGACTCACACTTACACCAAGTATCAAAGACATACACTGACACCAAGTAAAAAAGACATACACTTACACCAAATAACAAAGACATAAACTGACACCAAGTAACAAAGACATACACTGATACCCAGTAACACAGGCACACTCCTACACCAAGTAACCAGGACAGACACTGACACCCAGTAACACAGACACACACGTAAGCCAGCTCACAAAGACACACACTGACACCCAGTAACAAAGACAGACACTGATACCCAGTCACACAGACACACATTTACACTAAGTAACAAAGACAGACACTGATACCCAGTAACACAGACACACACTTACACCAAGTCACAAAGACATGCACTTACACCAAGTAAGAAAGACACACACTTACACCAAGTACCGCAGACCTACACTGACACCAAGTAACAAAGACATACACTGATACCCAGCAACACAGACACACTCTTACACCAAGTAACAAAGACAGACACTGATACCCAGTAACACAGACACACACTTACAACAAGTATCAAAGACATACACTGATACCCAGTAACACAGACACACACTTACACCAAGTAACAAATACATACACTGACACCAAGTAACAAAGACATACACCTACACCAAGTAACAAAGACATACACTGACACCAAGTAACAAAGACATACACTGATAGCCAGTAACACAGGCACACACCTACACCAAGTAACAAAGACATACACTGACACCCAGTAACACAGACACACACTTACACCAAGTAACACAGAGAAACACTGACACCAAGTAACAAAGACACACACTGACACCAAGTAACACAGACATGCACTGACACGAGGTAACAAAGACATCCACTTGCATCAAGTACAAAGACATACACTGACACCAAGTAACAAAGGCATGCACTTACACCAAGTAACAAAGACATACACTGATACCCAGTAACACAGACACACATTTCACCAAGTAACAAAGACATACACAGATACCTAGTAACACAGACACACACTTACACCAAGTATCAAAGGCATACACTAACACCAAGTAACAAAGACATACACTTACACCAAGTAACAAAGACATACACTGACACCAAGTAACAAAGACATACACTTGCACCAAGTCACAAAGACATGCACTTACACCAAGTAAGCAAGACACACACTTACACCAAGTAACATAGACCTACACTGACATCAAGTTACAAAGACATACACTGATACCCAGCAACACCGACACACTCTTGCACAAAGTATCAAAGACAGACACTGATACCCAGTAACACAGACACACACTTACACCAAGTATCAAAGACATACACTGACACCAATTAACAAAGACATACACTTACACCAAGTAACAAATACATACACTGACACCAAGTAACAAAGACATACACTTTCACCAAGTCACAAAGACATCCACTGACACCAAGTAACAAAGACATGCACTTACACCAAGTAACACAGACATACACTTACACCAAGTAACAAAGACACACACTTACACCAAGTAACACGGACATACTCTGACACCAAGTAACAAAGACATACACTGATACCCAGTAACACAACACACAATTACACCAAGTAACCAGGACAGACACTGACACCCAGTAACACAGACACACACGTAAGCCAGCTCACAAAGACACACACTGACACCCAGTAACAAAGAGAGACACTGATACCCAGTAACACAGACTTACACCAAGTAACAAAGACAGACACTGATACCCAGTAACAAAGACATGCTCTTACACGAAGTCACAAAGACATACACTGACACCCAGTAACAAAGACATCCACTTACACCAAGTAACAAAGACATACACTGACACCAAGTAACAAGGACATACACTTACACCAAGTACAAAGACATACACTGACACAAAGTAACAAATACATGCACTTACACCAAGTAACAAAGACATACACTGATACCCAGTAACACGGACGCACACTTTCACCAAGTAACAAAGACAGACACTGATACCCAGTAACACAGACTCACACTTACACCAAGTATCAGAGACATACACTGACACCAAGTCACAAAGACATACACTGACACCAAGTAAGAAAGACACACACCAACACCAAGTAACACAGACCTACACTGACACCAAGTAACAAAGACATACACTGATACCCAGCAACACAGATACACTCTTACACCAAGTAACAAAGACAGACACTGATACCAAGTAACAAAGACATACTCTTACACCAAGTCACAGAGACATGCACTTACACCAAGTAAGAAAGACACACACTTACACCAAGTAACACAGACCTACACTTACACCAAGTAACACAGACACACAATTACACCAAGTAACAAAGACATACACTGACACAAAGTAACAAAGACATACACTTACACCAAGTAACAAAGACTTACACTGACACCAAGTAACAAAGACATACACTGATACCCAGTAACACAGACACACTCTTACACCAAGTAACAAAGACAGACACTAATGCCCAGTAACACAGACACACAGTTACACCAAGTATCAAAGACATACTCTGATACCCAGTAACACAGACACACACTTACACCAAGTAACAAAGACATACACTGACACCAAGTAACAAAGACATAGACTTACACCAAGTAACAAAGAAATACACTGACACCAAGTAAGAAAGACAGAAACTGATACCAAGTAACAAAGACATACTCTTACACCAAGTCACAAAGACATGCACTTACACCAAGTAAGAAAGACACACACTTACACCAAGTAACGCAGACCTACACTGACACCAAGTAACAAAGACGTACACTGATACCCAGCAACACAGACACACTCTTACACCAAGTAACAAAGACAGACACTGATACCCAGTAACACAGACATACACCTACACCAAGTAACAAAGACATACACTGACACCAAGTAACAAAGACATACACTGATACCCAGTAACACAGGCACACACCTACACCAAGTAACAAAGACATACACTGACACCCAGTAACACAGACACACACTTACACCAAGTAACACAGACATACACTGACACCAAGTCACAAAGACATATACAGACACCCAGGAACACAGATTCACACTGACAGCCAGTAACACAGAGAAACACTGACACCAAGTAACAAAGACACACACTGACACCAAGCAACACAGACATGCACTGACACGAAGCAACAAAGACATCCACTTACACCAAGTACAAAGACATACACTGACACCAAGTAACAAAGGCATGCACTTACACCAAGTAACAAAGACATACACTGATACCCAGTAACACAGACACACATTTCACCAAGTAACAAAGACAGACACAGATACCCAGTAACACAGACACACACTTACACCAAGTATCAAAGACATACACTAACACCAAGTAA
Organism: Heterodontus francisci; assembly: GCF_036365525.1. NCBI lineage: Eukaryota > Metazoa > Chordata > Chondrichthyes > Heterodontiformes > Heterodontidae > Heterodontus > Heterodontus francisci. Next base: position 4,102,889 of record NW_027141722.1, read on the forward strand.
CAAAGACATACACTTACACCAAGTAACAAAGACATACACTGACGCCAAGTAACAAAGACATAAACTTGCACCAAGTCACAAAGACATGCACTTACACCAAGTAAGCAAGACACACACTTACACCAAGTAACATAGACCTACACTGACATCAAGTTACAAAGACATACACTGATACCCAGCAACACCGACACACTCGTGCACAAAGTATCAAAGACAGACACTGATACCCAGTAACACAGACACACACTTACACCAAATATCAAAGACATACACTGACACCAATTAACAAAGACATACACTTACACCAAGTAAAAAATACATACACTGACACCAAGTAACAAAGACATACACTTACACCAAGTCACAAAGACATCCACTGACACCAAGTAACTAAGACATGCACTTACACCAAGTAACACGGACATACTCTGACACCAAGTAACAAAGACATACACTGATACCCAGTAACACAACACACACTGACACCAAGTAACCAGGACAGACACTGACACCCAGTAACACAGACACACACGTAAGCCAGCTCACAAAGACACACACTGACACCCAGTAACAAAGCGAGACACTGATACCCAGTAACACAGACTTACACCAAGTAACAAAGACAGACACTGATACCCAGTAACACAGACACACACTTTCACGAAGTCACAAAGACATACACTGACACCCAGTAACAAAGACATCCACTTACACCAAGTACAAAGACAGACACTGACACCAAGTAACAAAGACATGCACTTACACCAAGTAACAAAGACACACACTTACACCAAGTAACAAAGACATACACTGCCACCAAGTAACAAGGACATACACTTACACCAAGTAACAAAGACATACACTGACACCAAGTAACAAAGACATACAATGATACCCAGTAACAAATACATGCACTTACACCAAGTAACAAAGACATACACTGACACCAAGTAAAAAAGACATACACTTACACCAAGTAACAAAGACATAAACTGACACCAAGTAACAAAGACATACACTGATACCCAGTAACACAGGCACACTCCTACACCAAGTAACCAGGACAGACACTGACACCCAGTAACACAGACACACACGTAAGCCAGCTCACAAAGACACACACTGACACCCAGTAACAAAGACAGACACTGATACCCAGTAACACAGACACACACTTACACCAAGTCACAAAGACATACACTGACACCCAGTAACAAAGACATCCACTAACACCAAGTACAAAGACATACACTGACACCAAGTAACAAAGACATGCACTTACACCAAGTAACAAAGACATACACTGATACCCAGTAACACAGACACACACTTTCACCAAGTAACAAAGACAGGCACAGATACCCAGTAACACAGACACACACTTACACCAAGTATCTAAGACATACACTGACACCAAGTAACAAAGACATACACTTACACCAAGTAACAAAGACATACACTGACACCAAGTAACAAAGACATACACTTGCACCAAGTCACAAAGACATGCACTTACACCAAGTAAGCAAGACACACACTTACACCAAGTAACACAGACCTGCACTGACATCAAGTAACAAAGACATACACTGATACCCAGCAACACCGACACACTCTAACACAAAGTAACAAAGACAGACACTGATACCCAGTAACACAGACACACACTTACACCAAGTATCAAAGACATACACTGACACCAATTAACAAAGACATACACTTACACCAAGTAACAAAGACATACACTGACACCAAGTAACAAAGACATACACTTACACCAAGTCACAAAGACATACACTGACACCAAGTATCAAAGACATACACTGACACCAATTAACAAAGACATACACTTACACCAAGTAACAAAGACATGCACTTACACCAAGTAACACAGACATACACTTACACCAAGTAACAAAGACACACACTTACACCAAGTATCAAAGACATACACTGACACCAAGTAACAAAGACATACACTGACACCAAGTAAAAAAGACATACACTTACACCAAGTAACAAAGACAGACACTGATACCCAGTAACACAGACACACACTTACACCAAGTATCAAAGACATACACTGACACCAAGTATCAAAGACATACACTGACACCAAGTAACAAAGACATACACTGATACCCAGTAACACAGACACACAGTTACACCAAGTAACAAAGACGTACACTGACACCAAGTAACAAAGACATTACCTGATATCCAGTAACACAGACACACACTTACACCAAGTAACAAAGACATACACTGACACCAAGTAGCATTGACATACATTGACACCAAGTAACAAAGACATACACTGATACCAACTCACAAAGACATACACTTACACCAAGTAACAAAGACATACACTGACACCAAGTGACAAAGACGTACACTGATATCCAGTAACACAGACACACACTTACACCAAGTAACAAAGACATACACTGACACCAAGTAACAAAGACATACACTTACACCAAGTAGCAAAGACATTCACTGACAAAAAGTAACAAAGACATACACTGATACCCAGAAACACAGGCACACACCTACACCAAGTAACAAAGACATACACTGATACCCAGTAACACAGACACACACTTACACCAAGTAACACAGACATACACTGACACCAATTAACAAAGACATCCACTTACACCAAGTACAAAGACATACACTGACACCAAGTAACAAAGACATGCACTTACACCAAGTAACAAAGACATACACTGATACCCAGTAACACAGACACACACTTTCACCAAGTAACAAAGACAGACTCTGATGCCCAGTAACACAGACACACACTTACCTCAATATCAAAGACATACACTGACACCAAGTAACAAAGACATACACTTACATCAAGCAACAAAGGCATACACTGACACCAAGTAACAAAGACATACACGTACACCAAGTCACAAAGACATACACTGATACCCAGCAAGACAGACACACTCTTACACCAAGTAACAAAGACAGACACTGATACCCAGTAACACAGACAAACAATTACACCAAGTATCAAAGACATACACTGACACCAAGTAAGAAAGACACACACTTACACCAAGTAACACAGACCTACACTGACACCAAGTAACAAAGACATACACTGATACCCAGCAAGACAGACACACTCTTACACCAAGTAACAAAGACAGACACTGATACCCAGTAACACAGACACACAATTACACCAAGTATCAAAGACATACACTGACACCAAGTAACAAAGACATACACTTACACCAAGTCACAAAGACATGCACTGACATAAGTGACAAAGACATACACTGACACAAAGTAACACAGACATACACTTACACCAAGTAACAAAGACACACACTTACACCAAGTAACACAGACATACACTGACACCAAGTAACAAAGACATACATTGAAAACCAGTAACACAGACACACACTTACACCATGTAACAAAGACAGACACTGATTGCCAGTAACACAGACACACACTTACACCAGCTCACAAAGACTCACACTTTCACCCAGTAACTAAGACAGACACTGATACCCAGTAACACAGACACACACTTACACAAAGTAACAAAGACATGCACTGACACCCAGTAACAAAGACATACACTGATATCCAGTAACACAGACACACACTTACACCAAGTAACAAAGACATACACTGACACCAAGTAGCAAAGACATACATTGACACCAAGTAACAAAGACATACACTGATACCAACTCACAAAGACATACACTTACACCAAGTAACAAAGACATACACTGACACCAAGTAACAAAGACATACACTTACACCAAGTAGCAAAGACATACACTGACAAAAAGTAACAAAGACATACACTGATACCCAGTAACACAGGCACACACCTACACCAAGTAACAAAGACATACACTGATACCCAGTAACACAGACACATACTTACACCAAGTAACACATACATGCACTGACACCAACTAACAAAGATATATACTGACACCCAGGAACACAGATACACACTGACACCCAGTAACACAGACATACACTGACACCAATTAACAAAGACATCCACTTACACCAAGTACAAAGACATACACTGACACCAAGTAACAAAGACATGCACTTACACCAAGTAACAAAGACATACACTGATACCCAGTAACACAGACACACACTTTCACCAAGTAACAAAGACAGACACTGATGCCCAGTAACACAGACACACACTTACCAAGTAACAAAGACATACACTGACACCAAGTAACAAAGACATACACTTACATCAAGCAACAAAGGCATACACTGACACCAAGTAACAAAGACATACACGTACACCAAGTCACAAAGACATACACTGATACCCAGCAAGACAGACACACTCTTACACCAAGTAACAAAGACAGACACTGATACCCAGTAACACAGACACACAATTACACCAAGTATCAAAGACATACACTGACACCAAGTAACAAAGACATACACTGACACCAAGTAACAAAGACATACACTTACACCAAGTCACAAAGACATACACTGACACCAAGTAAGAAAGACACACACTTACACCAAGTAACACAGACCTACACTGACACCAAGTAACAAAGACATACACTGATACCCAGCAAGACAGACACACTCTTACACCAAGTAACAAAGACAGACACTGATACCCAGTAACACAGACACACAATTACACCAAGTATCAAAGACATACACTGACACCAAGTAACAAAGACATACACTTACACCAAGTCACAAAGACATGCACTGACATAAGTAACAAAGACATACACTGACACCAAGTAACACAGACATACACTTACACCAAGTAACAAAGACACACACTTACACCAAGTAACACAGACATACACTGACACCAAGTAACAAAGACATACATTGAAAACCAGTAACACAGACACACACTTACACCATGTAACAAAGACAGACACTGATTGCCAGTAACACAGACACACAGTTACACCAGCTCACAAAGACTCACACTTTCACCCAGTAACTAAGACAGACACTGATACCCAGTAACACAGACACACACTTACACAAAGTCACAAAGACATGCACTGACACCCAGTAACAAAGACATACACTGATATCCAGTAACACAGACACACACTTACACCAAGTAACAAAGACATACACTGACACCAAGTATCAAAGACATACATTGACACCAAGTAACAAAGACATACACTGATACCAACTCACAAAGACATACACTTACACCAAGTAACAAAGACATACACTGACACCAAGTAACAAAGACATACACTTACACCAAGTAGCAAAGACATACACTGACAAAAAGTAACAAAGACATACACTGATACCCAGTAACACAGGCACACACCTACACCAAGTAACAAAGACATACACTGATACCCAGTAACACAGACACATACTTACACCAAGTAACACATACATGCACTGACACCAACTAACAAAGATATATACTGACACCCAGGAACACAGATACACACTGACACCCAGTAACACAGACATACACTGACACCAATTAACAAAGACATCCACTTACACCAAGTACAAAGACATAAACTGACACCAAGTAACAAAGACATGCACTTACACCAAGTAACAAAGACATACACTGATACCCAGTAACACAGACACACACTTTCACCAAGGAACAAAGACAGACTCTGATGCCCAGTAACACAGACACACACTTACCTCAATATCAAAGACATACACTGACACCAAGTAACAAAGACATACACTTACATCAAGCAACAAAGGCATACACTGACACCAAGTAACAAAGACATACACGTACACCAAGTCACAAAGACATACACTGATACCCAGCAAGACAGACACACTCTTACACCAAGTAACAAAGACAGACACTGATACCCAGTAACACAGACAAACAATTACACCAAGTATCAAAGACATACACTGACACCAAGTAAGAAAGACACACACTTACACCAAGTAACACAGACCTACACTGACACCAAGTAACAAAGACATACACTGATACCCAGCAAGACAGACACACTCTTACACCAAGTAACAAAGACAGACACTGATACCCAGTAACACAGACACACAATTACACCAAGTATCAAAGACATACACTGACACCAAGTAACAAAGACATACACTTACACCAAGTCACAAAGACATGCACTGACATAAGTAACAAAGACATACACTGACACCAAGTAACACAGACATACACTTACATCAAGCAACAAAGGCATACACTGACACCAAGTAACAAAGACATACACGTACACCAAGTCACAAAGACATACACTGATACCCAGCAAGACAGACACACTCTTACACCAAGTAACAAAGACAGACACTGATACCCAGTAACACAGACAAACAATTACACCAAGTATCAAAGACATACACTGACACCAAGTAAGAAAGACACACACTTACACCAAGTAACACAGACCTACACTGACACCAAGTAACAAAGACATACACTGATACCCAGCAAGACAGACACACTCTTACACCAAGTAACAAAGACAGACACTGATACCCAGTAACACAGACACACAATTACACCAAGTATCAAAGACATACACTGACACCAAGTAACAAAGACATACACTTACACCAAGTCACAAAGACATGCACTGACATAAGTAACAAAGACATACACTGACACCAAGTAACACAGACATACACTTACACCAAGTAACAAAGACAAACACTTACACCAAGTAACACAGACATACACTGACACCAAGTAACAAAGACATACATTGAAAACCAGTAACACAGACACACACTTACACCATGTAACAAAGACAGACACTGATTGCCAGTAACACAGACACACACTTACACCAGCTCACAAAGACTCACACTTTCACCCAGTAACTAAGACAGACACTGATACCCAGTAACACAGACACACACTTACACAAAGTCACAAAGACATGCACTGACACCCAGTAACAAAGACATACACTTACACCAAGTAACAAAGACACACACTTACACCAAGTAACAAAGACATACACTGACACCAAGTAACAAATACATACACTGACACCAAGTAACAAAGACACAAACTTACACCAAGTAACACACACATACACTGTCACCAAGTATCAAAGACATACACTGACACCAAGTAACAAATACATACACTGATACCCAGTAACAAAGATACACACTTACACCCAATAAGACAGACACACACTGACACCCAGTAACACAGACGCACACTGACACCAAGTAACACAGACATACACTGACACCAAGTAACACAGACATTCACTGACACCAAGTAACAAATACATACACTGATACCAAGTCACAAAGACATACACTGACACCAAGTAACAAAGACATACACTTACACCAAGTCACAAAGACATGCACTTGCACCAAGTTAAGAAAGACACACACTTACACCAAGTAACAGAGTCCTACACTGACACCAAGTAACAAAGACATACACTGATACCCTGCAACACAGACACACTCTTACACCAAGTAACAAAGACAGACACTGATACCCAGTAACACAGACACACACTTACACCAAGTATCAAAGACATACACTGACAGCAAGTAACAAAGACATGCTCTGATACCAACTCACAAAGACATACACTTACACCAAGTAACAAAGACATGCACTGACACCAAGTAACAAAGACATACACTGATATCCAGTAACACAGACACACACTTACACCAAGTAACAAAGACATACACTGACACCAAGTAGCAAAGACATACACCGACAAAAAGTAACAAAGACATGCACTGATACCCAGTAACACAGGCACACACCTACACCAAGTAGCAAAGACATACACTGGTACCCAGTAACAAAGACACACACTTACACCAAGTAACACAGACATACACTGACACCAAGAAACAAAGATATATACTGACACCCAGGAACACAGATACACACTGACACCCAGTAACAAAGAGAAACACTGACACCAAGTAACAAAGACACACACTGAAACCAAGTAACACAGACATACACTGACACCAATTAACAAAGACATACACTTACACCAAGTACAAAGACATACACTGACACCAAGTCACAAAGACATGCACTTACACCAAGTAACAAAGACATACACTGATACCAAGTAACACAGAAACACACTTTCACCAAGTAACAAAGACAGACACTGATGCCCAGTAACACAGACACACACTTACCCCAAGTATCAAAGACGTACACTGACACCAAGTAACAAAGACATACACTTACACCAAGTCACAAAGACATGCACTGACACCAAGGAACAAAGACATACACTTACACCAAGTAACACAGACATAAACTTACACCAAGTAACAAAGACACACACTTACACCAAGTAACACAGACATACACTGACACCAAGTAACAAAGACATACACCGACAAAAAGTAACAAAGACATGCACTGATACCCAGTAACACAGGCACACACCTACACCAAGTAACAAAGACATACACTGGTACCGAGTAACAAAGACACACACTTACACCAAGTAACACAGACATACACTGACACCAACTAACAAAGATATATACTGACACCCAGGAACACAGATACACACTGACACCCAGTAACAAAGAGAAACACTGACACCAAGTAACAAAGACACACACTGAAACCAAGTAACACAGACATACACTGACACCAATTAACAAAGACATACACTTACACCAAGTACAAAGACATACACTGACACCAAGTCACAAAGACATGCACTTACACCAAGTAACAAAGACATACACTGATACCAAGTAACACAGAAACACACTTTCACCAAGTAACAAAGACAGACACTGATGCCCAGTAACACAGACACACACTTACCCCAAGTATCAAAGACGTACACTGACACCAAGTAACAAAGACATACACTTACACCAAGTCACAAAGACATGCACTGACACCAAGGAACAAAGACATACACTCACTCCAAGTAACACAGACATACACTTACACCAAGTAACAAAGACACACACTTACACCAAGTAACACAGACATACACTGACACCAAGTAACAAAGACATACATTGAAAACCAGTAACACAGACACACACTTCCACCAAGTAACAAAGACAGACACTGATTGCCAGTAACACAGACACACACTTACACCAAGTAACACAGACATACACTGACACCAAGTAACAAAGACATACACTGATGCACAGGAACACAGACACACACTTACACCAAGTAACACAGACACACACTTACACCAAGTAACAAAGACATACACTTACACCAAGTAACACAGACACACACTGACACCAAGTAACAAAGACATACAATTACACCAAGTAACAAAGACACACACTTACACCAAGTAACACAGATATACACTGGCAACAAGTAACAAAGACATGCACTGACACCCAGTAACACAGACACACACGGACACCAAGTAACAAAGACACACACTTACACCAAGTAACACAGACACACACTGACACCCAGTAACACAGACAATCACTTACACCAAGTAACACAGACATACACTGACACAAAGTAACAAAGGCATGCAATGATACCCAGGAACACAGACACACACTTACACTAAGTAACACAGACACACACTTACACCAAGTAACAAAGACATACAATTACACCAAGTAACACAGACATACACTGACACCAAGTAACAAAGACAGACACTGACACCCAGTAACACAGACACAAACTTACACCAAGTAACAAAGACATACACCGACACCCAGTAACACAGACAAACACACACTGACACCCAGTAACAGAGAGAAACACTAATAAACAGTAACAAAGACATACACTGACACCAAGTAACACAGACACACACGGACAACCAGTAACAAAGACATACACTGACACTAAGTCACAAAGACACACACTGACACCCAGTAACAAAGACATACACTGACACCAAGTCACAAAGACATACACTGATACCCATTAACACAGCCACACACTTACACCAAGTAACACAGACATACACTGACACCAAGTAACAAATACATACACCGATACCCAGTAACACAGACACACTCTTACACCAAGTAACAAAGCAAGACACTGATACCCAGTAACACAGACACACACTTACACCAAGTAACAAAGACATACACTGACACCAAGTAAAAAAGACATACACTTACACCAAGTCACAAAGACATGCACTTACACCAAGTTACGAAAGACACACACTTGCACCAAGTAACAGAGTCCTACACTGACACCAAGTAACAAAGACATACACTGATACCCAGTAACACAGACACACACTTACACCAAGTATCAAAGACATACACTGACACCAAGTAACAAAGACATACACTGATACCAACTCACAAAGACATACACTTACACCAAGTAACAAAGACATACACTGACATTAAGTTACAAAGACATACACTGATATCCAGTGACACAGACACACACTTACACCAAGTAACAAAGACATACACTGACACCAAGTAGCAAAGACATACATTGACACCAAGTAACAAAGACATACACTGATACCAACTCACAAAGACATACACTTACACCAAGTAACAAAGACATACACTGACACCAAGTAACAAAGACATACACGTACACCAAGTCACAAAGACATGCACTTACACCAAGTAAGAAAGACACACACTTACACCAAGTAACACAGACCTACACTGACACCAAGTAACAAAGACATACACTGATACCCAGCAAGACAGACACACTCTTACACCAAGTAACAAAGACAGACACTGATACCCAGTAACACAGCCACACACTGACACCAAGTAACACAGACATACACTGACACCAAGTAACAAATACATACACTGATACCAAGTCACAAAGACATACACTGACACCAAGTAACAAAGACATACACTGACACCAAGTCACAAAGACATGCACTTACACCAAGTTACGAAAGACACACACTTGCACCAAGTAACAGAGTCCTACACTGACACCAAGTAACAAAGACATACACTGATACCCAGTAACACAGACACACACTTACACCAAGTATCAAAGACATACACTGAAACCAAGTAACAAAGACATACACTGATACCAACTCACAAAGACGTACACTTACACCAAGTAACAAAGACATACACTGACAGTAAGTAACAAAGACATACACTGATATCCAGTAACACAGACACACACTTACACCAAGTAACAAAGACAGACACTGACACCAAGTAGCAAAGACATACATTGACACCAAGTAACAAAGACATACACTGATACCAACTCACAAAGACATACACTTACACCAAGTAACAAAGACATACACTGACACCAAGTAACAAAGACATACACTTACACCAAGTAGCAATGACATACACTGACAAAAGGTAACAAAGACATACACTGATACCCAGTAACACAGGCACACACCTACACCAAGTAACAAAGACATACACTGATACCCAGTAACACAGACACATACTTACACCAAGTAACACATACATGCACTGACACCAACTAACAAAGATATATACTGACACCCAGGAACACAGATACACACTGACACCCAGTAACACAGACATACACTGACACCAATTAACAAAGACATCCACTTACACCAAGTACAAAGACATACACTGACACCAAGTAACAAAGACATGCACTTACACCAAGTAACAAAGACATACACTGATACCCAGTAACACAGACGCACACTTTCACCAAGTAACAAAGACAGACACTGATGCCCAGTAACACAGACACACACTTACCCCAATATCAAAGACATACACTGACACCAAGTAACAAAGACATACACTTACATCAAGCAACAAAGGCATACACTGACACAAAGTAACAAAGACATACACGTACACCAAGTCACAAAGACATACACTGATACCCAGCAAGACAGACACACTCTTACACCAAGTAACAAAGACAGACACTGATACCCAGTAACACAGACACACAATTACACCAAGTATCAAAGACATACACTGACACCAAGTAACAAAGACATACACTGACACCAAGTAACAAAGACATACACTTACACCAAGTCACAAAGACATGCACTTACACCAAGTTAAGAAAGACACACACTTGCACCAAGTAACAGAGTCCTACACTGACACCAAGTAACAAAGACATACACTGATACCCAGTAACACAGACACACACTTACACCAAGTAACAAAGACAGACACTGATACCCAGTAACACAGACACACACTTACACCAAGTATCAAAGACATACACTGACACCAAGTATCAAAGACATACACTGACACCAAGTAACAAAGACATACACTGATACCCAGTAACACAGACACACAGTTACACCAAGTAACAAAGACGTACACTGACACCAAGTAACAAAGACATTACCTGATATCCAGTAACACAGACACACACTTACACCAAGTAACAAAGACATACACTGACACCAAGTAGCATTGACATACATTGACACCAAGTAAGAAAGACATACACTGATACCAACTCACAAAGACATACACTTACACCAAGTAACAAAGACATACACTGACACCAAGTAACAAAGACGTACACTGATATCCAGTAACACAGACACACACTTACACCAAGTAACAAAGACATACACTGACACCAAGTAACAAAGACATACACTTACACCAAGTAGCAAAGACATTCACTGACAAAAAGTAACAAAGACATACACTGATACCCAGAAACACAGGCACACACCTACACCAAGTAACAAAGACATACACTGATACCCAGTAACACAGACACACACTTACACCAAGTAACACAGACATACACTGACACCAACTCACAAAGATATATACTGACACCCAGGAACACAGATACACACTGACACCCAGTAACACAGACATACACTGACACCAATTAACAAAGACATCCACTTACACCAAGTACAAAGACATACACTGACACCAAGTAACAAAGACATGCACTTACACCAAGTAACAAAGACATACACTGATACCCAGTAACACAGACACACACTTTCACCAAGTAACAAAGACAGACTCTGATGCCCAGTAACACAGACACACACTTACCTCAATATCAAAGACATACACTGACACCAAGTAACAAAGACATACACTTACATCAAGCAACAAAGGCATACACTGACACCAAGTAACAATGACATACACGTACACCAAGTCACAAAGACATACACTGATACCCAGCAAGACAGACACACTCTTACACCAAGTAACAAAGACAGACACTGATACCCAGTAACACAGACACACAATTACACCAAGTATCAAAGACATACACTGACACCAAGTAACAAAGACATACACTTACACCAAGTCACAAAGACATGCACTGACATAAGTAACAAAGACATACACTGACACCAAGTAACACAGACATACACTTACACCAAGTAACAAAGACAAACACTTACACCAAGTAACACAGACATACACTGACACCAAGTAACAAAGACATACATTGAAAACCAGTAACACAGACACACACTTACACCATGTAACAAAGACAGACACTGATTGCCAGTAACACAGACACACACTTACACCAGCTCACAAAGACTCACACTTTCACCCAGTAACTAAGACAGACACTGATACCCAGTAACACAGACACACACTTACACAAAGTCACAAAGACATGCGCTGACACCCAGTAACAAAGACATACAATTACACCAAGTAACAAAGACACACACTTACACCAAGTAACAAAGACATACACTGACACCAAGTAACAAATACATACACTGACACCAAGTAACAAAGACACAAACTTACACCAAGTAACACAGACATACACTGTCACCAAGTATCAAAGATATACACTGACACCAAGTAACAAATACATACACTGATACCCAGTAACAAAGATACACACTTACACCCAATAAGACAGACACACACTGACACCCAGTAACACAGACGCACACTGACACCAAGTAACACAGACATACACTGACACCAAGTAACACAGACATTCACTGACACCAAGTAACAAATACATACACTGATACCAAGTCACAAAGACATACACTGACACCAAGTAACAAAGACATACACTTACACCAAGTCACAAAGATATGCACTTGCACCAAGTTAAGAAAGACACACACTTACACCAAGTAACAGAGTCCTACACTGACACCAAGTAACAAAGACATACACTGATACCCTGCAACACAGACACACTCTTACACCAAGTAACAAAGACAGACACTGATACCCAGTAACACAGACACACACTTACACCAAGTATCAAAGACATACACTGACAGCAAGTAACAAAGACATGCTCTGATACCAACTCACAAAGACATACACTTACACCAAGTAACAAAGACATGCACTGACACCAAGTAACAAAGACATACACTGATATCCAGTAACACAGACACACACTTACACCAAGTAACAAAGACATACACTGACACCAAGTAGCAAAGACATACACCGACAAAAAGTAACAAAGACATGCACTGATACCCAGTAACACAGGCACACACCTACACCAAGTAACAAAGACATACACTGGTACCCAGTAACAAAGACACACACTTACACCAAGTAACACAGACATACACTGACACCAACTAACAAAGATATATACTGACACCCAGGAACACAGATACACACTGACACCCAGTAACAAAGAGAAACACTGACACCAAGTAACAAAGACACACACTGAAACCAAGTAACACAGACATACACTGACACCAATTAACAAAGACATACACTTACACCAAGTACAAAGACATACACTGACACCAAGTCACAAAGACATGCACTTACACCAAGTAACAAAGACATACACTGATACCAAGTAACACAGAAACACACTTTCACCAAGTAACAAAGACAGACACTGATGCCCAGTAACACAGACACACACTTACCCCAAGTATCAAAGACGTACACTGACACCAAGTAACAAAGACATACACTTACACCAAGTCACAAAGACATGCACTGACACCAAGGAACAAAGACATACACTTACACCAAGTAACACAGACATACACTTGCACCAAGTAACAAAGACACACACTTACACCAAGTAACACAGACATACACTGACACCAAGTAACAAAGACATACATTGAAAACCAGTAACACAGACACACACTTCCACCAAGTAACAAAGACAGACACTGATTGCCAGTAACACAGACACACACTTACACCAAGTAACACAGACATACACTGACACCAAGTAACAAAGACATACACTGATGCACAGGAACACAGACACACACTTACACCAAGTAACACAGACACACACTTACACCAAGTAACAAAGACAATGACTTACACCAAGTAACACAGACACACACTGACACCAAGTAACAAAGACATACAATTACACCAAGTAACAAAGACACACACTTACACCAAGTAACACAGATATACACTGGCAACAAGTAACAAAGACATGCACTGACACCCAGTAACACAGACACACACGGACACCAAGTAACAAAGACACACACTTACACCAAGTAACACAGACACACACTGACACCCAGTAACAAAGACAATCACTTACACCAAGTAACACAGACATACACTGACACAAAGTAACAAAGGCATGCAATGATACCCAGGAACACAGACACACACTTACACCAAGTAACACAGACACACACTTACACCAAGTAACAAAGACATACAATTACACCAAGTAACACAGACATACACTGACACCAAGTAACAAAGACAGACACTGACACCCAGTAACACAGACACAAACTTACACCAAGTAACAAAGACATACACCGACACCCAGTAACACAGACAAACACACACTGACACCCAGTAACAGAGAGAAACACTAATAAACAGTAACAAAGACATACACTGACACCAAGTAACACAGACACACACGGACACCCAGTAACAAAGACATACACTGACACTAAGTCACAAAGACACACACTGACACCCAGTAACAAAGACATACACTGACACCAAGTCACAAAGACATACACTGATACCCATTAACACAGACACACACTTACACCAAGTAACACAGACATACACTGACACCAAGTAACAAATACATACACCGATACCCAGTAACACAGACACACTCTTACACCAAGTAACAAAGCAAGACACTGATACCCAGTAACACAGACACACACTTACACCAAGTAACAAAGACATACACTGCCACCCAGTAACAAAGACATACACTGACACCAAGTAACAAAGACATACACTGATACCCATTAACACAGACACACACTTATACCAAGTAACAAAGACATACACTGACACTAAGTCACAAAGACATACACTGATACCCAGTAACACAGACACACACTTACACCAAGTAACACAGACAGACACTGACACCAAGTAACAAAGACATACACTGACACCAAGTCACAAAGACATACACTGATACCCAGTAACACAGACACACACTTACACCAAGTAACACAGACAGACACTGACACCAAGTAACAAAGACATACACTGATACCCAGTAACACAGACACACTCTTACACCAAGTAACAAAGAAAGACACTGATACCCAGTAACACAGACACACACTTACACCAAGTAACAAAGACATACACTGACACAAAGTAACAAAGACATACACTGACTACCAGTAACACAGACACACACGGAAACCAAGTAACGAAGACACACACTTACACCAAGTAACACAGACACACACTGACACCCAGTAACACAGACACACACTTACACCAAGTAACACAGACATACACTGACACCAAGTAACAAAGACAAACACTGATACCCAGTAACACAGACACACACTTAGATCAAGTAACACAGACATAGACTGACACCAAGTAACAAAGACATACACTGATAACCAGGAACACAGACACACACTTACACCAAGTAACACAGACACACACTTACACCAAGTAACAAAGACATACACTTACACCAAGTAACACAGACATACACTGACACCAAGTAACAAAGACATACAATTACACCAAGTCACAAAGACATTCACTGATAACCAGTAAAACAGACACAAACTTAATCTAAGTAACACAGACATACACTGACACCAAGTAACAAAGACATACACTGATACCCAGTTACACAGACACACACTTACACCAAGTAACAAAGACAGACACTGATACCCTGTAACACAGACACACACTTACACCAAGTAACAAAGACACACACTGACACCCAGTAACACAGACACACATTTACACCAAGTAACACAGACATACACTGACACCCAGTAACGCTGACACACATGGACACCAAGTAACAAAGACACACACTTACACCAAGTAGCACAGACACACACTGACACCCAGTAACACAGACACACATTTACACCAAGTAACACAGACATACACTGACACCAAGTAACAAAGACATACATTGATACCCAGTAACACAGACACACACTTACACCAAGTAACACAGGCATGCACTGATACCCAGGAATACAGACACACACTTACACCAAGTAGCAAAGACATACACTTACACCAAGTAACACAGACATACACTGACACCAAGTAACAAAGACATACAATTACGCCAAGTAACAAAGACACACACTTAGACCAAGTAACACAGTTATACACTGGCACCAAGTAACAAAGACATGCAATGACACCCAGTAACACAGACACTCACGGACACCAAGTAACCAAGACACACACTTACACCAAGTAACACAGACACACACTGACACCCAGTAACACAGACACACACTTACACCAAGTAACACAGACATACACTGACACCAAGTAACAAAGACATACACTGATACCCAGTAACACAGACACACACTTACACCAAGTAACACAGACATACACTGACACCAAGTCACAAAGACATACACTGATACCCAGTAACACAGACACACACTTACACCAAGTAACACAGACATACACTGACACCAAGTAACAAAGACATACACTGATACCCAGTATCACAGACACACACTTACACCAAGTAACAAAGACATACAGTGACACCAAGTCACAAAGACACACACTGACACCCAGTAACAAAGTCATACACTGACACCATTCACAAATACATACACTGATACCCAGGAACACAGACACACACTGACAACCAGTAACAAAGACATACACTGATACCAAGTCACCAAGACATACACTGATACCCAGTAACACAGACACACACTGACACCCAGTAACACAGACACACACTGACACCAAGTAACAAAGACACGCACTGACACCCAGTAACAAAGACATAAACTTACACCAAGTAACAAAGACAAACACTTACACCAAGTAACAGAGACATACACTGACACCAAGTCACAAAGACATAAACTGACACCAAGTAACAAAGACATACACTTCAACCATGTAACAAAGACAGACAATTACACCAAGTAACAAAGATATACACTTACACCAAGTATTTTGACATACACTGACACCAAGTAACAAAGACATACACTGATACCCAGTAACACAGACACACACTTACACCAAGTAACACAGACACACACTTACACCAAGTAACAAAGACATACACTTACACCAGGTAACACAGACATACACTGACACCAAGTAACAAAGACATACAATTACACCAAGTAACAAAGACACGCACTTTAACCAAGTAACACAGATATACACTGGCAACAAGTAACAAAGACATGCACTGACACCCAGTAACACAGACACACAAGGACACCAAGTAACAAAGACACACACTTACACCAAGTAACACAGACACACACTGACACCCAGTAACACAGACACACACTTACACCAAGTAAGACAGACATACACTGACACCATGTAACAAAGACATACACTGATACCCAGTTACACAGACACACACTTACACCAAGTAACACAGACATGCACTGACACCAAGTAACTAAGACATACAATGATACCCAGGAACACAGACACACACTTACACCAATTAACACAGACACACATTTACACCAAGTAACAAAGACATACACTTACACCAAGTAACACAGACATACACTGACACCAAGTAACGACGACATACAATTACACCAAGTAACAAAGACTCACACTTACACCAAGGAACAAAGGCAGACACTGATACCCAGTAAAACAGACACAAACTTACACCAAGTAACAAAGACATACACTGACACCCAGTAACACAAACAAACACACACTGAAGCGCAGGAACACAGAGAAACACTAATAAACAGGAACAAAGACATGCACAGACACCAAGTAACACAGACACACACTGACACCCAGTAACAAAGAAATACACTGACACCAAGTCTCAAAGACATACACTGTTACCAAGTCACAAAGACATACACTGATACCCATTAACACAGACACACACTGACACCAAGTAACAAAGATATACACTGACACCAAGTAAAAAAGACATACACTGACACCAAGTAACAAAGTCATACACAGACACCAAGTCACAAAGACATACACTGATAAGCAGTAACACAGACAGACACTTACTCCAAGTAACACAGACACACACTTACAACAAGTAACAAAGACATACACTGACACCCAGTAACAAAGACATACACTGACACCAAGTAACAAAGACATACACTGATACCCAGTAACACAGACACACACTTACACCAAGTAACAAAGAAACACTGATACCCAGTAACATAGACACACACTTACACCAAGTAACATAGACACACACTGACACCCAGTAACAAAGACATTCACTGACACCAAGTCACAAAGACATACACTGATACCCTGTAACACAGACACACACTTACACCAAGTAACACAGACATACACTGACACCAAGTAACAAAGACATACACTGATACCCAGTAACACAGACACTCTCTTACACCAAGTAACAAAGAAAGACACTGATACCCAGTAACACAGACACACACTTACACCAAGTAACAAAGACATACACTGACACCCAGTAACAAAGACATACACTGACAACCAGTAACACAGACACACATGGACACCAAGTAACGAAGACACACACTTACACCAAGTAACACAGACACACACTGACACCCAGTAACACAGGCA
The DNA here is from genome assembly GCF_036365525.1 of Heterodontus francisci. Classification (NCBI taxonomy): domain Eukaryota; kingdom Metazoa; phylum Chordata; class Chondrichthyes; order Heterodontiformes; family Heterodontidae; genus Heterodontus; species Heterodontus francisci. The sequence continues at coordinate 4,122,902 of NW_027141722.1, forward strand.
CACACTTACACCAAGTGACACAGACATACACTGACACCAAGTAACAAAGACAAACACTGATACCCAGTGACACAGACACAGACTTACACCAAGTAACACAGACACACACTTACACCAAGTAACAAAGACATACACTTACACCAAGTAACACAGACAAACACTGACACCAAGTAACAAAGACATACAATTACACCAAGTCACAAAGACATACACTGATACCGAATAACACAGACACACACTTACACCAAGTAACAAAGACAGACCCTGATACCCTGTAACACAGACACACACTTACACCAAGTAACAAAGACATACACTGACACCCAGTAACAAAGACATACACTGACAACCAGTAACGCAGACACACATGAACACCAAGTAACAAAGACACACACTAACACCAAGTAACACAGACACACACTGACACCCAGTAACACAGACACACATTTACACCAAGTAACACAGACATACACTGACACCAAGTAAAAAAGACATACACTGATACCCAGGAACACAGACACACACTTACACCAAGTAACACAGACATACACTGATACCCAGGAATACAGACACACACTTACACCAAGTAACAAAGACATACAATTACACCAAGTAACAAAGACACACACTTACACCAAGTAACACAGTTATACACTGGCACCAAGTAACAAAGACATGCACTGACACCCAGTAACACAGACACACACGGACACCAAGTAACCAAGACACACAATTACACCAAGTAACACAGACACACACTGACACCCAGTAACACAGACACACACTTACACCAAGTAAGACAGACATACACTGACACCAAGTAACAAAGACATACACTGATACCCAGTATCACAGACACACACTTACACCAAGTAACAAAGACATACAGTGACACCAAGTCACAAAGACACACACTGACACCCAGTAACAAAGACATACACTGACACCAAGTCACCAAGACATACACTGATACCCAGTAACACAGAGACACACTGACACCCAGTAACAAAGGCATACACTGATAACAAGTCACAAAGACATACACTGATACCCAGTAACACAGACACACACTGGCAACAAGTAACAAAGACATGCACTGACACCCAGTAACACTAACACACACGGACACCAAGTAACAAAGACACACACTTACACCAAGTAACACAGACACACACTGACACCCAGTAACACAGACACTCACTTACACCAAGCAAGACATACATACACTGACACCAAGTAACAAAGACATACACTGATACCCAGTAACACAGACACACACTTACACCAAGTAACACAGACACACACTTACACCAAGTAACAAAGACACACACTTACACCATAAACACAGACATAGACTGACACCAAGTAACGAAGACATACAATTACACCAAGTAACAAAGACTCACACTTACACCAAGTAACAAAGACAGACACTGATACCCAGTAACACAGACACAAACTTACACCAAGTAACAAAGACATACACTGACACCCAGAAACACAAACAAACACACACTGACACGCAGTAACACAGAGAAACACTAATAATCAGTAACAAAGACATACACTGACACCAAGTAACACAGACACACACTGACACACAGTAACAAAGACATACACTGACACCAAGTCACAAAGACGTACACTGATACCAAGTCACAAAGACATACACTGTTACCCAGTAACACAGACACTCACTGACACCAAGTAACAAAGACAGACAATTACACCAAGTAACAAAGACATATACTTACACCAAGTATTTTGACATACACTGACACCAAGTAACAAAGACATACACTGATACCCAGTAACACAGACACGCACTTACACCATGTAACAAAGACATACACTGACACCCAGTAACAAAGACATACACTGACACCCAGTAACGCAGACACACATGGACACCAAGTAACAAAGACACACAGTTACACCAAGTAACACAGACACACACTGACACCCAGTAACACAGACACACATTTACACCAAGTAACGCAGACATACACTGACACCAAGTAACAAAGACATACACTGATACCCAGTAACACAGACACACACTTACACCAAGTAACACAGACATACACGGATACCCAGGAATACAGACACACACTTACACCAAGTAACAAAGACATACAATTACACCAAGTAACAAAGACACACACTTACACCAAGTAACACAGTTATACACTGGCACCAAGTAACAAAGACATAGACTGACACCAAGTAACGAAGACATACAATTACATCAAGTAACACAGTTATGCACTGGCAACAAGTAACAAAGACATAGACTGACACCCAGTAACACAGACACACACGGACACCAAGTAACCAAGACACACACTTACACCAAGTAACACAGACACACACTGACACCCAGTAACACAGACACACACTTACACCAAGTAACACAGACATACACTGACACCAAGTAACAAAGACATACACTGATACCCAGTAACACAGACACACACTTACACCAAGTAACACAGACATACACTGAAACCAATTGACAAAGATATACACTGATACCCAGTAACACAGACACACACTTACACCAAGTAACACAGACATACACTGACACCAAGTAACAAAGACATACACTGATACCCAGTGTCACAGACACACACTTACACCAAGTAACAAAGACATACAGTGACACCAAGTCACAAAGACACACACTGACACCCAGTAACAAAGACATGCTCTGACACCAAGTCACAAAGACATACACTGATACCCAGGAACACAGAAACACACTGACACCCAGTAACAAAGACATACACTGATACCAAGTCACAAAGACATACACTGATACCCAGTAACACAGAAACACACTGACACCCAGTAACAAAGACATACACTGATACCAAGTCAGCAAGACATACACTGACACCCAGTAACACAGACACACACTGACACCGAGTAACAAAGGCATACACTGATAACAAGTCACAAAGACATACACTGATACCCAGTATCACAGACACACACAGATACCAAGAAACAAAGACACGCACTGACACCAAGTAACAACGACATACACTTACACCAAGTAACAAAGACACACACTTACACCAAGTAATACAGACATACACTGACACCAAGTAACAAAGACATGCACTGACACCAAGTAACAAAGACATACACTTGCACCTGGTAACAAAGACAGACAATTACACCAAGTAACAAAGACATACACTTACACCAAGTATTTTGACATACACTGACACCAAGTAACAAAGACATACACTGATACCCAGTAACACAGACACACAATTACACCAAGTAACACAGACATACACTGACACCAAGTAACAAAGACATACACTGATACCCAGGCATACAGACACACACTTACACCAAGTAACACAGACACACATTTACACCAGGTAACAAAGACATACACTTACACCAAGTAACACAGACATACACTGACACCAAGTAACAAAGACATACAATTACACCAAGTAACAAAGACACACACTTAAACCAAGTAACACAGATATACAATGGCAACAAGTAACAAAGACATGCACTGACACCCAGTAACACAGACACACACGGACACCAAGTAACACAGACATACACGGAAACCAATTGACAAAGATATACACTGATACCCAGTAACACAGACACACACTTACACCAAGTAACACAGACATACACTGACACCAAGTAACAAAGACATACACTGATACCCAGTGTCACAGACACACACTTACACCAAGTAACAAAGACATACACTGACACCAAGTCACAAAGACACACACTGACACCCAGTAACAAAGACATGCTCTGACACCAAGTCACAAAGACATACAGTGATACCCAGGAACACAGAAACACACTGACACCCAGTAACAAAGACATACACTGATACCCAGTAACACAGAAACACACTGACACCCAGTAACAAAGACATACACTGATACCAAGTCACCAAGACATACACTGACACCCAGTAACACAGACACACACTGACACCGAGTAACAAAGGCATACACTGATAACAAGTCACAAAGACATACACTGATACCCAGTAACACAGACACACACAGACACCAAGAAACAAAGACACGCACTGACACCAAGTAACAACTACATACACTTACACCAAGTAACAAAGACACACACTTACACCAAGTAATACAGACATACACTGACACCAAGTAACAAAGACATGCACTGACACCAAGTAACAAAGACATACACTTGCACCTGGTAACAAAGACAGACAATTACACCAAGTAACAAAGACATACACTTACACCAAGTATTTTGACATACACTGACACCAAGTAACAAAGACATACACTGATACCCAGTAACACAGACACACAATTACACCAAGTAACACAGACATACACTGACACCAAGTAACAAAGACATACACTGATACCCAGGCATACAGACACACACTTACACCAAGTAACACAGACACACATTTACACCAGGTAACAAAGACATACACTTACACCAAGTAACACAGACATACACTGACACCAAGTAACAAAGACATACAATTACACCAAGTAACAAAGACACACACTTAAACCAAGTAACACAGATATACAATGGCAACAAGTAACAAAGACATGCACTGACACCCAGTAACACAGACACACACGGACACCAAGTAACAAAGACACACACTTACACCAAGTAACACAGACACACACTGACACCCAGTAACACAGACACACACTTACACCATGTAAGACAGACATACACTGACACCAAGTAACAAAGACATACCCGGATACCCAGTAACACAGACACACACTTACACCAAGTAACACAGACATGCACTGACACCAAGTTACAAAGACATACAATGATACCCAGGAACACAGACACACACTTACACCAAGTAACAAAGACATACACTTACACCAAGTAACACAGACATAGACTGACACCAAGTAACGAAGACATACAATTACACCAAGTAACAAAGACTCACACTTACACCAAGTAACAAAGACAGACACTGATACCCAGTAACACAGACACAAACTTACACCAAGTAACAAAGACATACACTGACAGACAGTAACACAAACAAACACACACTGATACGCAGTAACACAGAGAAACACTAATAATCAGTAACAAAGACATACACTGACACGACGTAACACAGACACACACTGACACACAGTAACAAAGACATACACTGACACCAATTCACAAAGACGTACACTGATACCAAGTCACAAAGACATACACTGATACCCAGTAACACAGACACACACTGACACCAAGTAACAAACACAGACAATTACACCAAGTAACAAAGACATACACTTACACCAAGTATTTTGACATACACTGACACCAAGTAACAAAGACATACTCTGACACCAAGTCACAAAGACACACACTGACACCCTGTAACAAAGACATACACTGACACCAAGTCACAAAGACATACACTGATAAGCAGTAACACAGACAGACTCTTACTCCAAGTAACACAGACACACACTTACAACAAGTAACAAAGACATACACTGACACCCAGTAACAAAGACATACACTGACACCAAGTAACAAAGACAAACACTGATACCCAGTAACACAGACACACACTTACACCAAGTAACAAAGACATATACTGACACTATGTCACATAGACCCACACTGACACCCAGTAACAAAGACATACACTGATACCCAGTAACACAGACACACACTTCCACCAAGTAACACAGACATACACTGACACCAAGTAACAAAGACATACACTGATAGCCAGTAACACAGACACTCTCTTACACCAAGTAACAAAGAAAGACACTGATACCCAGTAACACAGACACACACTTGCACCAAGTAACACAGACATACACTGACACCCAGTAACAAAGACATACACTGACAACCAGTAACACAGACACACATGGACACCAAGTAACAAAGACACACACTTACACCAAGTAACACAGACACACACTGACACCCAGTAACAAAGACATACACTGATACCCAGTAACACAGACACACACTTACACCAAGTAACAAAGACATACACTTACACCAAGTAACAAATACATACACTTACACCAAGTAACACAGACATACACTGACACCAAGTAACAAAGACATACAATTACACCAAGTCACAAAGACATACACTGACAACCAGTAACACAGACACATGCTTACTCCAAGTCACTCAGACATACACTGACACCAAGTAACAAAGACATACACTGATACCGAGTAACACAGACACACACTTACACCAAGTAACAAAGACAGACACTGATACCAAGTAACACAGACACACACTTACACCAAGTAACAAAGACATACACTGACACCCAGTAACAATGACATACACTGACACCCAGTAACACAGACACACATGGACACCAAGTAACAAAGACACACACTTACACCAAGTAACACAGACACACACTGACACCCAGTAACACAGACACACATTTACCCCAAGTAACACAGACATACACTGACACCAAGTAACAAAGACATACACTGATACCCAGTAACACAGACACACGCTTACACCAAGTAACACAGACATACACTGATACCCAGGAATACAGACACACGCTTACATCAAGTAACAAAGACATACACTTACATCAAGTAACACAGACATACACTGACACCAAGTAACATAGACATACAATTACACCAAGTAACAAAGACACACACTTACACCAAGTAACACAGTTATACACTGGCACAAAGTAACAAAGACATGCACTGACACCCAGTAACACAGACAAACAGGGACACCAAGTAACAAAGACACACACTTACACCAAGTAACACAGACACACACTGACACCCAGTAACACAGACACACAATTACACCAGGTAACACAGAAATACACTGACAAAAAGTAACAAAGACATACACTGATACCCAGTAACACAGACACACACTTACACCAAGTCACACAGACATACACTGACACCAAGTAACAAAGACATACAATGATACCCAGGAACACAGACACACAATTACACCAAGTAACACAGACACACACTTACACCAAGTAACACAGACATACACTGACACCAAGTAACAAAGACATACAATTACACCAAGTAACAAAGACACACACTTACACCAAGTAACACAGTTATACACTGGCACCAAGTAACAAAGACATGCACTGACACCCAGTCACACAGACACACACGGACACCAAGTAACAAAGACACACACTTACACCAAGTAACACAGACACACACTGACACCCAGTAACACAGACACACACTTACACCAAGTAACACAGACATACACTGACACCAAGTAACAAAGACATACACTGATACCCAGTTACACAGACACACACTTACACCAAGTAACACAGACATACACTGACACCAAGTAACAAAGACATACAATTATACCCAGGAACACAGACGCACACTTACACCAAGTAACAGAGACAAACACTTACACCAAGTAACACAGACATACACTGACACCAAGTAACACAGACACACACTGACACCCAGTTCGAAATATTCTCTGAACCCCCGTAACACAGACACACACTGACCCCCAGTAACACAGACAGACACTGACACCAAGTCACAAAGACACACACTGACACCCAGTAACAATGACATACACTGAAACCAAGTCACAAAGGCATACACTGATACACAGACACACTTACACCAAGTAACACAGACATACACTGACACCAAGTAACAAAGACATACACTGATACCCAGTATCACAGACACACACTTACACCAAGTAACAAAGACATACACTGACACCAAGTCACAAAGACACATCCTGACACCCAGAAACAAAGACATACACTGACACCAAGTCACAAAGACATACACTGATACCCAGGAACACAGACACACACTGACACCCAGTAACAAAGACATACACTGATACCAAGTCACAAAGACATACACTGATACCCAGTAACACAGAAACACACTGACACCCAGTAACAAAGACATGCACTGATACCAAGTCACAAAGACATACACTGATACCAAGTAACACAGACACACACTGACACCCAGTAACAAAGGCACACTCAGATACCAAGTCACAAAGACATACACTGATACCCAGTAACACAGACACACACTGACACCAAGTAACAAAGACACGCACTGACACCAAGTAACAAAGACACACACTTACTCCAAGTAACAAAGACACACACCTACACCAAGTAACACAGACATACACTGACACCAAGTAACAAAGACATACACTGACACCAAGTAACAAAGACATACACTTACACCAAGTAACACAGACAGACAATTACACCAAGTAACAAAGACATACACTGACACCAAGTATTTTGTCATACACTGACAACAAGTAACAAAGACATACACTGATACCCAGTAACACAGACACACACGTACACCAAGTAACAAAGACATACACTGACACTAAGTCACAAAGACACAAACTGACACCCAGTAACAAAGACATACACTGACACCAAGTCACAAAGACATACACTGATACCCAGTAACACAGACACACACTTACACCAAGTAACACAGACATACACTGACACCAAGTAACAAAGACATACACTGATACCCAGTAACACAGACACACTCTTACACCAAGTCACAAAGAAAGACACTGATACCCAGTAACACAGACACACACTTACACCAAGTAACAAAGACATGCAATGACACCCGGTTACAAAGACATACACTGACACCCAGTAACACAGACACACACGGACACCAAGTAACAAAGACACACACTGACACCCAGGAACACAGACATACACTGACACCAAGTAACAAAGACATACACTGATACCCAGTAAGACAGACACACACTGACACCAAGTGACAAAGAAATACACTGACACCAAGTAACAAAGACATACACTTACACCAAGTAACAAAGACAGACAATTACACCAAGTAACAAAGACATACACTTACACCAGGTATTTTGACACACACTGACACCAAGTAACAAAGACATACACTGATACCCAGTAACACAGACACACACTTACATCAAGTAACAAAGACATACATTGACACCAAGTCACAAAGACACACACTGACAACCAGTAACAAAGACATACACTGACACCAAGTCACAAAGACATACACTGATAACCAGTAACACAGACAGACACTTACTCCAAGTAACAAAGACATACACTGACACCAAGTAACAAAGACATACACTGATACCCTGTAACACAGACACACACTTACACCAAGTAACAAAGAAAGATACTGATACCCAGTAACACAGACACACACTTACACCAAGTAACAAAGACATACACTGACACCCTGTAACAAAGACATACACTGACACCCAGTAACACAGACACACATGGACACCAAGTAACAAAGACACACACTTACACCAAGTAACACAGACACACACTGACACCCAGTAACACAGACACACACTTACACCAAGTAACACAGACATACACTGACACCAAGTAACAAAGACATACACTGATACCCAGTAACACAGACACACACTGACACCAAGTAACAAAGACACGCACTGACACCAAGTAACAAAGACACACACTTACTCCAAGTAACAAAGACACACACCTACACCAAGTAACACAGACATACACTGACACCAAGTAACAAAGACATACACTGACACCAAGTAACAAAGACATACACTTACACCAAGTAACACAGACAGACAATTACACCCAGTAACACAGACACACACTGACACCAAGTAACACAGGCATACACTGACACCAAGTAACAAAGACAGACACTGATACCCAGTAACACAGACACACATGGACACCAAGTAACATAGGCACACACTGACACCCAGTAACAAAGACATACACTGACACCAAGTCACAAAGACATACACTGATAACCAGTAACACAGACAGACACTTACTCCAAGTAACACAGACATACACTGACACCAAGTAACAAAGACATACACTGATACCCTGTAACACAGACACACACTTACACCAAGTAACAAAGAAAGATACTGATACCCAGTAACACAGACACACACTTACACCAAGTAACAAAGACATACACTGACACCCACTAACAAAGACATACACTGACACCCAGTAACACAGACACACATGGACACCAAGTAACAAAGACACACACTTACACCAAGTAACACAGACACACACTGACACCCAGTAACACAGACACACACTTACACCAAATAACACAGACATACACTGACACCAAATAACAAAGACATACACTGACACCAAGTAACACAGACACACACTTCCACCAAGTAACACAGACATACACTGATACCCAGGAACACAGACACACACTTACACCAAGTAACACAGACACACACTGACACCCAGTAACACAGACACACACTGACACCAAGTAACACAGACATACACTGACACCAAGTAACAAAGACAGACACTGATACCCAGTAACACAGACACACATGGACACCAAGTAACATAGACACACACTGACACCCAGTAACAAAGACATACACTGACACCAAGTCACAAAGTCATACACTGATACCCAGTAACACAGACACACACTTACAACAAGTAACACAGACATACACTGACACCAAGTAACAAAGACATACACTGATACCCAGTAACACAGACATTCTCTTACACCAATTAACAAAGAAAGACACTGATACCCAGTAACACAGACACACACTTACACCAAGTAACAAAGACATACACTGACAACCAGTAACACAGACACACATGGACGACAGGTAACAAAGACACAAACTTACACCACGTAACACAGACACACACTGACACCCAGTAACACAGACACACACTTACACCAAGTAACACAGACATACACTGACACCAAGTAACAAAGAAATACACTGATACCCAGTAACACAGACACACACTTACATCAAGTAACTCAGACATACACTGACACCAAGTAACAAAGACATACACTGATAACCAGGGACACAGACACACACTTACACCAAGTATCACAGACACACACTTACACCAAGTAACAAAGACATACACTTACACCAAGTAACACAGACATACACTGACACCAAGTAACAAAGACATACAATTACACCAAGTCACAAAGACATTCACTGATAACCAGTAAAACAGACACAGACTTAATCTAAGTAACACAGACATACACTGACACCAAGTAACAAAGACATACACTGATACCCAGTAACACAGACACACACTTACACCAAGTAACAAAGACAGACACTGATACCCTGTAACACAGACACACACTTACACCAAGTAACAAAGACATACACTGACACCCAGTAACACAAACAAACACACACTGACACGCAGTAAAACAGAGAAACACTAATAAACAGTAACAAAGACATACACTGACACCAAGTCACACAGACACACACTGACACCCAGTAACAAAGACATACACTGACATCAAGTCACAAAGACATACACTGATAACCAGTAACACAGACAGACACTTACTTCAAGTAACACAGACATACACTGACACCAAGTAACAAAGACATACACTGATACCCTGTAACACAGACACACACTTACACCAAGTAACAAAGAAAGATACTGATACCCAGTAACACAGACACATACTTACGCCAAGTAACAAAGACATACACTGACACCCAGTAACACAGACACACATGGACACCAAGTAACAAAGACATACACTGACACCAAGTCACAAAGTCATACACTGATACCCAGTAACACAGACACACACTTACACCAAGTAACACAGACATACACTGACACCAAGTAACAAAGACATACACTGATACCCAGTAACACAGACATTCTCTTACAGCAATTAACAAAGAAAGACACTGATACCCAGTAACACAGACACACACTTACACCAAGTAACAAAGACATACACTGACAACCAGTAACACAGACACACATGGACACCAAGTAACAAAGACACACACTTACACCAAGTAACACAGACACACACTGACACCCAGTAACAGAGACACACACTTACACCAAGTAACACAGACATACACTGACACCAAGTAACAAAGAAAAACACTGATACCCAGTAACACAGACACACACTTACATCAAGTAACTCAGACATACACTGACACCAAGTAACAAACACAGACAATTACACCAAGTAACAAAGACATACACTTACACCAAGTATTTTGACATACACTGACACCAAGTAACAAAGACATACTCTGACACCAAGTCACAAAGACACACACTGACACCCTGTAACAAAGACATACACTGACACCAAGTCACAAAGACATACACTGATAAGCAGTAACACAGACAGACTCTTACTCCAAGTAACACAGACACACACTTACAACAAGTAACAAAGACATACACTGACACCCAGTAACAAAGACATACACTGACACCAAGTAACAAAGACAAACACTGATACCCAGTAACACAGACACACACTTACACCAAGTAACAAAGACATATACTGACACTATGTCACATAGACCCACACTGACACCCAGTAACAAAGACATACACTGATACCCAGTAACACAGACACACACTTCCACCAAGTAACACAGACATACACTGACACCAAGTAACAAAGACATACACTGATAGCCAGTAACACAGACACTCTCTTACACCAAGTAACAAAGAAAGACACTGATACCCAGTAACACAGACACACACTTGCACCAAGTAACACAGACATACACTGACACCCAGTAACAAAGACATACACTGACAACCAGTAACACAGACACACATGGACACCAAGTAACAAAGACACACACTTACACCAAGTAACACAGACACACACTGACACCCAGTAACAAAGACATACACTGATACCCAGTAACACAGACACACACTTACACCAAGTAACAAAGACATACACTTACACCAAGTAACAAATACATACACTTACACCAAGTAACACAGACATACACTGACACCAAGTAACAAAGACATACAATTACACCAAGTCACAAAGACATACACTGACAACCAGTAACACAGACACATGCTTACTCCAAGTCACTCAGACATACACTGACACCAAGTAACAAAGACATACACTGATACCGAGTAACACAGACACACACTTACACCAAGTAACAAAGACAGACACTGATACCAAGTAACACAGACACACACTTACACCAAGTAACAAAGACATACACTGACACCCAGTAACAATGACATACACTGACACCCAGTAACACAGACACACATGGACACCAAGTAACAAAGACACACACTTACACCAAGTAACACAGACACACACTGACACCCAGTAACACAGACACACATTTACCCCAAGTAACACAGACATACACTGACACCAAGTAACAAAGACATACACTGATACCCAGTAACACAGACACACGCTTACACCAAGTAACACAGACATACACTGATACCCAGGAATACAGACACACGCTTACATCAAGTAACAAAGACATACACTTACATCAAGTAACACAGACATACACTGACACCAAGTAACATAGACATACAATTACACCAAGTAACAAAGACACACACTTACACCAAGTAACACAGTTATACACTGGCACAAAGTAACAAAGACATGCACTGACACCCAGTAACACAGACAAACAGGGACACCAAGTAACAAAGACACACACTTACACCAAGTAACACAGACACACACTGACACCCAGTAACACAGACACACAATTACACCAGGTAACACAGAAATACACTGACAAAAAGTAACAAAGACATACACTGATACCCAGTAACACAGACACACACTTACACCAAGTCACACAGACATACACTGACACCAAGTAACAAAGACATACAATGATACCCAGGAACACAGACACACAATTACACCAAGTAACACAGACACACACTTACACCAAGTAACACAGACATACACTGACACCAAGTAACAAAGACATACAATTACACCAAGTAACAAAGACACACACTTACACCAAGTAACACAGTTATACACTGGCACCAAGTAACAAAGACATGCACTGACACCCAGTCACACAGACACACACGGACACCAAGTAACAAAGACACACACTTACACCAAGTAACACAGACACACACTGACACCCAGTAACACAGACACACACTTACACCAAGTAACACAGACATACACTGACACCAAGTAACAAAGACATACACTGATACCCAGTTACACAGACACACACTTACACCAAGTAACACAGACATACACTGACACCAAGTAACAAAGACATACAATTATACCCAGGAACACAGACGCACACTTACACCAAGTAACAGAGACAAACACTTACACCAAGTAACACAGACATACACTGACACCAAGTAACACAGACACACACTGACACCCAGTTCGAAATATACTCTGAACCCCCGTAACACAGACACACACTGACCCCCAGTAACACAGACAGACACTGACACCAAGTCACAAAGACACACACTGACACCCAGTAACAATGACATACACTGAAACCAAGTCACAAAGACATACACTGATACACAGACACACTTACACCAAGTAACACAGACATACACTGACACCAAGTAACAAAGACATACACTGATACCCAGTATCACAGACACACACTTACACCAAGTAACAAAGACATACACTGACACCAAGTCACAAAGACACATCCTGACACCCAGAAACAAAGACATACACTGACACCAAGTCACAAAGACATACACTGATACCCAGGAACACAGACACACACTGACACCCAGTAACAAAGACATACACTGATACCAAGTCACAAAGACATACACTGATTCCCAGTAACACAGAAACACACTGACACCCAGTAACAAAGACATGCACTGATACCAAGTCACAAAGACATACACTGATACCAAGTAACACAGACACACACTGACACCCAGTAACAAAGGCACACTCAGATACCAAGTCACAAAGACATACACTGATACCCAGTAACACAGACACACACTGACACCAAGTAACAAAGACACGCCCTGACACCAAGTAACAAAGACACACACTTACTCCAAGTAACAAAGACACACACCTACACCAAGTAACACAGACATACACTGACACCAAGTAACAAAGACATACACTGACACCAAGTAACAAAGACATACACTTACACCAAGTAACACAGACAGACAATTACACCAAGTAACAAAGACATACACTGACACCAAGTATTTTGTCATACACTGACAACAAGTAACAAAGACATACACTGATACCCAGTAACACAGACACACACTTACACCAAGTAACAAAGACATACACTGACACTAAGTCACAAAGACACAAACTGACACCCAGTAACAAAGACATACACTGACACCAAGTCACAAAGACATACACTGATACCCAGTAACACAGACACACACTTACACCAAGTAACACAGACATACACTGACACCAAGTAACAAAGACATACTCTGATACCCAGTAACACAGACACACTCTTACACCAAGTCACAAAGAAAGACACTGATACCCAGTAACACAGACACACACTTACACCAAGTAACAAAGACATGCAATGACACCCGGTTACAAAGACATACACTGACACCCAGTAACACAGACACACACGGACACCAAGTAACAAAGACACACACTGACACCCAGGAACACAGACATACACTGACACCAAGTAACAAAGACATACACTGATACCCAGTAAGACAGACACACACTGACACCAAGTGACAAAGAAATACACTGACACCAAGTAACAAAGACATACACTTACACCAAGTAACAAAGACAGACAATTACACCAAGTAACAAAGACATACACTTACACCAAGTATTTTGACACACACTGACACCAAGTAACAAAGACATACACTGATACCCAGTAACACAGACACACACTTACATCAAGTAACAAAGACATACATTGACACCAAGTCACAAAGACACACACTGACAACCAGTAACAAAGACATACACTGACACCAAGTCACAAAGACATACACTGATAACCAGTAACACAGACAGACACTTACTCCAAGTAACAAAGACATACACTGACACCAAGTAACAAAGACATACAGTGATACCCTGTAACACAGACACACACTTACACCAAGTAACAAAGAAAGATACTGATACCCAGTAACACAGACACACACTTACACCAAGTAACAAAGACATACACTGACACCCTGTAACAAAGACATACACTGACACCCAGTAACACAGACACACATGGACACCAAGTAACAAAGACACACACTTACACCAAGTAACACAGACACACACTGACACCCAGTAACACAGACACACACTTAAACCAAGTAACACAGACATACACTGACACCAAGTAACAAAGACATACACTGATACCCAGTAACACAGACACACACTGACACCAAGTAACAAAGACATGCACTGACACCAAGTAACAAAGACACACACTTACTCCAAGTAACAAAGACACACACTTACACCAAGTAACACAGACATACACTGACCCCAAGTAACAAAGACATACACTGACACCAAGTAACAAAGACATACACTTACACCAAGTAACACAGACAGACAATTACACCCAGTAACACAGACACACACTGACACCAAGTAACACAGGCATACACTGACACCAAGTAACAAAGACAGACACTGATACCCAGTAACACAGACACACATGGACACCAAGTAACATAGGCACACACTGACACCCAGTAACAAAGACATACACTGACACCAAGTCACAAAGACATACACTGATAACCAGTAACACAGACAGACACTTACTCCAAGTAACACAGACATACACTGACACCAAGTAACAAAGACATACACTGATACCCTGTAACACAGACACACACTTACACCAAGTAACAAAGAAAGATACTGATACCCAGTAACACAGACACACACTTACACCAAGTAACAAAGACATACACTGACACCCACTAACAAAGACATACACTGACACCCAGTAACACAGACACACATGGACACCAAGTAACAAAGACACACACTTACACCAAGTAACACAGACACACACTGACACCCAGTAACACAGACACACACTTACACCAAATAACACAGACATACACTGACACCAAATAACAAAGACATACACTGACACCAAGTAACACAGACACACACTTCCACCAAGTAACACAGACATACACTGATACCCAGGAACACAGACACACACTTACACCAAGTAACACAGACACACACTGACACCCAGTAACACAGACACACACTGACACCAAGTAACACAGACATACACTGACACCAAGTAACAAAGACAGACACTGATACCCAGTAACACAGACACACATGGACACCAAGTAACATAGACACACACTGACACCCAGTAACAAAGACATACACTGACACCAAGTCACAAAGTCATACACTGATACCCAGTAACACAGACACACACTTACACCAAGTAACACAGACATACACTGACACCAAGTAACAAAGACATACACTGATACCCAGTAACACAGACATTCTCTTACACCAATTAACAAAGAAAGACACTGATACCCAGTAACACAGACACACACTTACACCAAGTAACAAAGACATAAACTGACAACCAGTAACACAGACACACATGGACGACAAGTAACAAAGACACAAACTTACACCAAGTAACACAGACACACACTGACACCCAGTAACACAGACACACACTTACACCAAGTAACACAGACATACACTGACACCAAGTAACAAAGAAATACACTGATACCCAGTAACACAGACACACACTTACATCAAGTAACTCAGACATACACTGACACCAAGTAACAAAGACATACACTGATAACCAGGGACACAGACACACACTTACACCACGTATCACAGACACACACTTACACCAAGTAACAAAGACATACACTTACACCAAGTAACACAGACATACACTGACACCAAGTAACAAAGACATACAATTACACCAAGTCACAAAGACATTCACTGATAACCAGTAAAACAGACACAGACTTAATCTAAGTAACACAGACATACACTGACACCAAGTAACAAAGACATACACTGATACCCAGTAACACAGACACACACTTACACCAAGCAACAAAGACAGACACTGATACCCTGTAACACAGACACACACTTACACCAAGTAACAAAGACATACACTGACACCCAGTAACACAAACAAACACACACTGACACGCAGTAACACAGAGAAACACTAATAAACAGTAACAAAGACATACACTGACACCAAGTCACACAGACACACACTGACACCCAGTAACAAAGACATACACTGACATCAAGTCACAAAGACATACACTGATAACCAGTAACACAGACAGACACTTACTTCAAGTAACACAGACATACACTGACACCAAGTAACAAAGACATACACTGATACCCTGTAACACAGACACACACTTACACCAAGTAACAAAGAAAGATACTGATACCCAGTAACACAGACACATACTTACACCAAGTAACAAAGACATACACTGACACCCAGTAACACAGACACACATGGACACCAAGTAACAAAGACATACACTGACACCAAGTCACAAAGTCATACACTGATACCCAGTAACACAGACACACACTTACACCAAGTAACACAGACATACACTGACACCAAGTAACAAAGACATACACTGATACCCAGTAACACAGACATTCTCTTACACCAATTAACAAAGAAAGACACTGATACCCAGTAACACAGACACACACTTACACCAAGTAACAAAGACATACACTGACAACCAGTAACACAGACACACATGGACACCAAGTAACAAAGACACACACTTACACCAAGTAACACAGACACACACTGACACCCAGTAACAGAGACACACACTTACACCAAGTAACACAGACATACACTGACACCAAGTAACAAAGAAAAACACTGATACCCAGTAACACAGACACACACTTACATCAAGTAACTCAGACATACACTGACACCAAGTAACAAAGACATACACTGATAACCAGGGAGACAGACACACACTTACACCAAGTATCACAGACACACACTTACACCAAGTAACAAAGACATACACTTGCACCAAGTAACACAGACATACACTGACACCAAGTAACAAAGACATACAATTACACCAAGTCACAAAGACATTCACTGATAACCAGTAAAACAGACACACACTTAATCTAAGTAACACAGACATACACTGACACCAAGTAACAAAGACATACACTGATACCCAGTAACACAGACACACACTTACACCAAGTAACAAAGACAGACACTGATACCCTGTAACACAGACACACACTTACACCAAGTAACAAAGACATACACTGACACCCAGTAACACAGACACACACTGACACCAAGTAACACAGACATACACTGACACCAAGTAACAAAGACAGACACTGATACCCAGTAACACAGACACACATGGACACCAAGTAACATAGACACACACTGACACCCAGTAACAAAGACATACACTGACACCAAGTCACAAAGACATACACTGATACCCAGTAACACAGACACACATGGACACCAAGTAACAAAGACACACACTTACACCAAGTAACACAGACACACACTGACACCCAGTAACACAGACACACACTTACACCAAGTAACACAGACATACACTGACACCAAGTAACAAAGACATACACTGACACCCAGTAACACAGACACACACTTCCACCAAGTAACACAGACATACACTGATACCCAGGAACACAGACACACAATTACACCAAGTAACACAGACACACACTGACACCCAGTAACACAGACACACACTGACACCAAGTAACACAGACATACACTGACACCAAGTAACAAAGACAGACGCTGATACCCAGTAACACAGACACACACTTACACCAAGTAACATAGACACACACTGACACCCAGTAACAAAGACATACACAGACACCAAGTCACAAAGACATACACTGATACCCAGTAACACAGACACACACTTACACCAAGTAACACAGACATACACTGACACCAAGTTCCAAAGACATACACTGATACCCAGTAACACAGACACTCTCTTACACCAATTAACAGAGAAATACACTGATACCCAGTAACACAGACACACACTTAGACCAAGTAACAAAGACATACACTGACACCCAGTAACAAAGACATACACTGACAACCAGTAACACAGACACACATGGACACCAAGTAACAAAGACACACACTTACACCAAGTAACACAGACACACACTGACACCCAGTAACACAGACACACACTTACACCAAGTAACACAGACATACACTGACACCAAGTAACAAAGACATACACTGACACCCAGTAACACAGGCACACACTTCCACCAAGTAACACAGACATACACTGATACCCAGGAACACAGACACACACTTACACCAAGTAACACAGACACACACTGACACCCAGTAACACAGACACACACTGACACCAAGTAACACAGACATACACTGACACCAAGTAACAAAGACAGACACTGATACCCAGTAACACAGACACACATGGACACCAAGTAACATAGACACACACTGACACCCAGTAACAAAGACATACACTGACACCAAGTCACAAAGCCATACACTGATAACCAGTAACACAGACAGACACTTCCTCCAAGTAACACAGACATACACTGACACCAAGTAACAAAGACATACAGTGATACCCTGTAACACAGACACACACTTACACCAAGTAACAAAGAAAGATACTGATACCCAGTAACACCGACACACACTTACACCAAGTAACAAAGACATACACTGACACCCAGTAACAAAGACATACACTGACACCCAGTAACACAGACACACATGGACACCAAGTAACAAAGACACACACTTACACCAAGTAACACAGACACACACTGACACCCAGTAACACAGACACACACTTACACCAAATAACACAGGCATACACTGACACCAAGTAACAAAGACATACACTGACACCCAGTAACACAGACACACACTTCCACCAAGTAACACAGACATACACTGATACCCAGGAACACAGACACACACTTACACCAAGTAACACAGACACACACTGACACCCAGTAACACAGACACACACTGACACCAAGTAACACAGACATAAACTGACACCAAGTAACAAAGACAGACACTGATACCCAGTAACACAGACACACATGGACACCAAGTAACATAGACACACACTGACACCCAGTAACAAAGACATACACTGACACCAAGTCACAAAGTCATACACTGATACCCAGTAACACAGACACACACTTACACCAAGTAACACAGACATACACTGACACCAAGTAACAAAGACATACACTGATACCCAGTAACACAGACATTCTCTTACACCAATTAACAAAGAAAGACACTGATACCCAGTAACACAGACACACACTTACACCAAGTAACAAAGACATACACTGACAACCAGTAACACAGACACACATGGACACCAAGTAACAAAGACACACACTTACACCAAGTAACACAGACACACACTGACACCCAGTAACACAGACACACACTTACACCAAGTAACACAGACATACACTGACACCAAGTAACAAAGAAAAACACTGATACCCAGTAACACAGACACACACTTACATCAAGTAACTCAGACATACACTGACACCAAGTAACAAAGACATACACTGATAACCAGGGAGACAGACACACACTTACACCAAGTATCACAGACACACACTTACACCAAGTAACAAAGACATACATTTACACCGAGTAACACAGACATACACTGACACCAAGTAACAAAGACATACAATTACACCAAGTCACAAAGACATTCACTGATAACCAGTAAAACAGACACACACTTAATCTAAGTAACACAGACATACACTGACACCAAGTAACAAAGACATACACTGATACCCAGTAACACAGACACACACTTACACCAAGTAACAAAGACAGACACTGATACCCTGTAACACAGACACACACTTACACCAAGTAACAAAGACATACACTGACACCCAGTAACACAAACAAACACACACTGACACGCAGTAAAACAAGCAAACACTAATAAACAGTAACAAAGACATACACTGACACCAAGTCACACAGACAGACACTGACACCCAGTAACAAAGACATACACTGACACCAAGTCACAAAGACATACACTGATAACCAGTAACACAGACAAACACTTACTTCAAGTAACACAGACATACACTGACACCAAGTAACAAAGACATACACTGATACCCTGTAACACAGACACACACTTACACCAAGTAACAAAGAAAGATACTGATACCCAGTAACACAGACACACACTTACACCAAGTAACAAAGACATACGCTGACACCCAGTAACACAGAAACACACTGACACCAAGTAACACAGACATACACTGACACCAAGTAACAAAGACAGACACTGATACCCAGTAACACAGACACACATGGACACCAAGTAACATAGACACACACTGACACCCAGTAACAAAGACATACACTGACACCAAGTCACAAAGACATACACTGATACCCAGTAACACAGACACACACTTACACCAAGTAACACAGACGTACACTGACACCAAGTAACAAAGACATACACTGATACCCAGTAACACAGACACACACTTACACCAAGTAACAAAGACATACACTGACAACCAGTAACACAGACACACATGGACACCAAGTAACAAAGACACACACTTACACCAAGTAACACAGACACACACTGACACCCAGTAACACAGACGCACACTTACACCAAGTAACACAGACATTCACTGACACCAAGTAACAAAGAAAAACACTGATACCCAGTAACACAGACACACACTTACATCAAGTAACTCAGACATACACTGACACCAAGTAACAAAGACATACACTGATAACCAGAGACACAGACTCACACTTACACCAAGTATCACAGACACACACTTACACCAAGTAACAAAGACATACACTTACACCAAGTAACACAGACATATACACTGACACCAAGTAACAAAGACATACAATTACACCCAGTCACAAAGACATTCACTGATAACCAGTAAAACAGACACACACTTAATCTAATTAACACAGACATACACTGACACCAAGTAACAAAGACATACACTGATACCCAGTAACACAGACACACACTTACACCAAGTAACACAGACATACACTGACACCAAGTAACAAAGAAAAACACTGATACCCAGTAACACAGACACACACTTACATCAAGTAACTCAGACATACACTGACACCAAGTAACAAAGTCATACACTGATAACCAGGGACACAGACACACACTAACACCAAGTAACAAAGACATACACTGACACCAAGTAACACAGACATACACTGACACCAAGTAACAAAGACAGAGACTGATACCCAGTAACACAGACACACATGGACACCAAGTAACATAGACACACACTGACACCCAGTAACAAAGACATACACTGACACCAAGTCACAAAGACATACACTGATACCCAGTAACACAGACGCACATGGACACCAAGTAACAAAGACACACACTTACACCAAGTAACACAGACACACACTGACACCCAGTAACACAGACACACACTTACACCAAGTAACACAGACATACACTGACACCAAGTAACAAAGACATACACTGACACCCAGTAACACAGACACACACTTCCACCAAGTAACACAGACATACACTGATACCCAGGAACACAGACACACAATTACACCAAGTAACACAGACACACACTGACAACCAGTAACACAGACACACACTGACACCAAGTAACACAGACATACACTGACACCAAGTAACAAAGACAGACGCTGATACCCAGTAACACAGACACACACTTACACCAAGTAACATAGACACACACTGACACCCAGTAACAAAGACATACACAGACACCAAGTCACAAAGACATACACTGATACCCAGTAACACAGACACACACTTACACCAAGTAACACAGACATAGACTGACACCAAGTTACAAAGACATACACTGATACCCAGTAACACAGACACTCTCTTACACCAATTAACAAAGAAAGACACTGATACCCAGTAACACAGACACACACTTAGACCAAGTAACAAAGACATACACTGACACCCAGTAACAAAGACATACACTGACAACCAGTAACACAGACACACATGGACACCAAGTAACAAAGAAACACACTTACACCAAGTAACACAGACACATACTGACACCCAGTAACACAGACACACACTTACACCAAGTAACACAGACATACACTGACACCAAGTAACAAAGACATACACTGACACCCAGTAACACAGACACACACTTCCACCAAGTAACACAGACATACACTGATACCCAGGAACACAGACACACACTTACACCAAGTAACACAGACACACACTGACACCCAGTAACACAGACACACACTGACACCAAGTAACACAGACATACACTGACACCAAGTAACAAAGACAGACACTGATACCCAGTAACACAGACACACATGGACACCAAGTAACATAGACACACACTGACACCCAGTAACAAAGACATACACTGACACCAAGTCACAAAGACATACACTGATAACCAGTAACACAGACAGACACTTACTCCAAGTAACACAGACATACACTGACACCAAGTAACAAAGACATACACTGATACCCTGTAACACAGACACACACTTACACCAAGTAACAAAGAAAGATACTGATACCCAGTAACACCGACACACACTTACACCAAGTAACAAAGACATACACTGACACCCAGTAACAAAGACATACACTGACACCCAGTAACACAGACACACATGGACACCAAGTAACAAAGACACACACTTACACCAAGTAACACAGACACACACTGACACCCAGTAACACAGACACACACTTACACCAAATAACACAGACATACACTGACACCAAGTAACAAAGACATACACTGACACCCAGTAACACAGACACACACTTCCACCAAGTAACACAGACATACACTGATACCCAGGAACACAGACACACACTTACACCAAGTAACACAGACACACACTGACACCCAGTAACACAGACACACACTGACACCAAGTAACACAGACATACACTGACACCAAGTAACAAAGACAGACACTGATACCCAGTAACACAGACACACATGGACACCAAGTAACATAGACACACACTGACACCCAGTAACAAAGACATACACTGACACCAAGTCACAAAGTCATACACTGATACCCAGTAACACAGACACACACTTACACCAAGTAACACAGACATACACTGACACCAAGTAACAAAGACATACACTGATACCCAGTAACACAGACATTCTCTTACACCAATTAACAAAGAAAGACACTGATACCCAGTAACACAGACACACACTTACACCAAGTAACAAAGACATACACTGACAACCAGTAACACAGACACACATGGACACCAAGTAACAAAGACACACACTTACACCAAGTAACACAGACACACACTGACACCCAGTAACACAGACACACACTTACACCAAGTAACACAGACATACACTGACACCAAGTAACAAAGAAAAACACTGATACCCAGTAACACAGACACACACTTACATCAAGTAACTCAGACATACACTGACACCAAGTAACAAAGACATACACTGATAACCAGGGAGACAGACACACACTTACACCAAGTATCACAGACACACACTTACACCAAGTAACAAAGACATACACTTACACCAAGTAACACAGACATACACTGACACCAAGTAACAAAGACATACAATTACACCAAGTCACAAAGACATTCACT
Organism: Heterodontus francisci; assembly: GCF_036365525.1. Classification (NCBI taxonomy): domain Eukaryota; kingdom Metazoa; phylum Chordata; class Chondrichthyes; order Heterodontiformes; family Heterodontidae; genus Heterodontus; species Heterodontus francisci. The sequence continues at coordinate 4,148,662 of NW_027141722.1, forward strand.
GATAACCAGTAAAACAGACACACACTTAATCTAAGTAACACAGACATACACTGACACCAAGTAACAAAGACATACACTGATACCCAGTAACACAGACACACACTTACACCAAGTAACAAAGACAGACACTGATACCCTGTAACACAGACACACACTTACACCAAGTAACAAAGACATACACTGACACCCAGTAACACAAACAAACACACACTGACACGCAGTAACACAAGCAAACACTAATAAACAGTAACAAAGACATACACTGACACCAAGTCACACAGACAGACACTGACACCCAGTAACAAAGACATACACTGACACCAAGTCACAAAGACATACACTGATAACCAGTAACACAGACAGACACTTACTTCAAGTAACACAGACATACACTGACACCAAGTAACAAAGACATACACTGATACCCTGTAACACAGACACACACTTACACCAAGTAACAAAGAAAGATACTGATACCCAGTAACACAGACACACACTTACACCAAGTAACAAAGACATACACTGACACCAGGTAACACAGAAACACACTGACACCAAGTAACACAGACATACACTGACACCAAGTAACAAAGACAGACACTGATACCCAGTAACACAGACACACATGGACACCAAGTAACATAGACACACACTGACACCCAGTAACAAAGACATACACTGACACCAAGTCACAAAGACATACACTGATACCCAGTAACACAGACACACGCTTACACCAAGTAACACAGACGTACACTGACACCAAGTAACAAAGACATACACTGATACCCAGTAACACAGACACACACTTACACCAAGTAACAAAGACATACACTGACAACCAGTAACACGGACACACATGGACACCAAGTAACAAAGACACACACTTACACCAAGTAACACAGACACACACTGACACCCAGTAACACAGACGCACACTTACACCAAGTAACACAGACATACACTGACACCAAGTAACAAAGAAAAACACTGATACCCAGTAACACAGACACACACTTACATCAAGTAACTCAGACATACACTGACAACAAGTAACAAAGACATACACTGATAACCAGGGACACAGACTCACACTTACACCAAGTATCACAGACACACACTTACACCAAGTAACAAAGACATACACTTACACCAAGTAACACAGACATATACACTGACACCAAGTAACAAAGACATACAATTACACCAAGTCACAAAGACATTCACTGATAACCAGTAAAACAGACACACAATTAATCTAATTAACACAGACATACACTGACACCAAGTAACAAAGACATACACTGATACCCAGTAACACAAACACACACTTACACCAAGTAACACAGACATACACTGACACCAAGTAACAAAGAAAAACACTGTTACCCAGTAACACAGACACACACTTACATCAAGTAACTCAGACATACACTGACACCAAGTAACAAAGACATACACTGATAACCAGGGACACAGACACACACTTACACCAAGTATCACAGACACACACTTACACCAAGTAACAAAGACATACACTTACACCAAGTAACACAGACATATACACTGACACCAAGTAACAAATACATACAATTACACCAAGTCACAAAGACATTCACTGATAACCAGTAAAACAGACACACACTTAATCTAAGTAACACAGACATACACTGACACCAAGTAACAAAGACATACACTGATACCCAGTAACACAGACACACACTTACACCAAGTAACAAAGACAGACACTGATACCCTGTAACACAGACACACACTGACACCAAGTAACAAAGACATAAACTGACACCCAGTAACACAAACAAACACCCACCGACACGCAGTAACACAGAGAAACACTAATAAACAGTAACAAAGACATACACTGACACCAAGTCACACTGACACACACTGACACCAACTAACAAAGACATACACTGACACCAAGTAACAAAGACATACACTGATAACCAGGGACACAGACACACACTTACACCAAGTATCACAGACACACACTTACACCAAGTAACAAAGACATACACTTACACCAAGTAACACAGACATATACACTGACACCAAGTAACAAATACATACAATTACACCAAGTCACAAAGACATTCACTGATAACCAGTAAAACAGACACACACTTAATCTAAGTAACACAGACATACACTGACACCAAGTAACAAAGACATACACTGATACCCAGTAACACAGACACACACTTACACCAAGTAACAAAGACAGACACTGATACCCTGTAACACAGACACACACTTACACCAAGTAACAAAGACATAAACTGACACCCAGTAACACAAACAAACACCCACCGACACGCAGTAACACAGAGAAACACTAATAAACAGTAACAAAGACATACACTGACACCAAGTCACACTGACACACACTGACACCAACTAACAAAGACATACACTGACACCAAGTCACAAAGACATACACTGATAACCAGTAACACAGACACACACTTATACCAAGTAACAAAGAAAGATACTGATACCCAGTAACACAGACACACACTTACACAAAGTAACAAAGACATACACTGACACCCAGTAACAAAAACATACACTGACACCCAGTAACACAGACACACATGGACACCAAGTAACAAAGACACACACTTACACCAAGTAACACAGACACACACTGACACCCAGTAACACAGACACACACTTACACCAAGTAACACAGACATACACTGACACCAACTAACAAAGACATACACTGACACCCAGTAACACAGACACACACTTCCACCAAGTAACACAGACATACACTGATACCCAGGAACACAGGCACACAATTACACCAAGTAACACAGACACACACTGACACCCAGTAACACAGACACACACTGACACCAAGTAACACAGACATACACTGATACCAAGTAACAAAGACAGACACTGATACCCAGTAACACAGACACACACTTACACCAAGTAACATAGACACACACTGACACCCAGTAACAAAGACATACACTGACACCAAGTCACAAAGACATACACTGATACCCAGTAACACAGACACACACTTACACCAAGTAACACAGACATACACTGACACCAAGTTACAAAGACATACACTGATACCCAGTAACACAGACACTCTCTTACACCAATTAACAAAGAAAGACACTTATACCCAGTAACACAGACACACACTTAGACCAAGTAACAAAGACATACACTGACACCCAGTAACAAAGACATACACTGACAACCAGTAACACAGACACACATGGACACCAAGTAACAAAGACACACACTTACACCAAGTAACACAGACACACACTGACACCCAGTAACACAGACACACACTTACACCAAGTAACACAGACAGACACTGACACCAAGTAACAAAGTCAAACACTGATACCCAGTAACACAGACACACACTTACATCAAGTAACACAGACATACACTGACACCAAGTAACAAAGACATACACTGATAACCAGGGACACAGACACACACTTACACCAAGTAACAAAGACATACACTGACACCAAGTAACACAGAAGTACACTGACACCAAGTAACAAAGACATACAATTACCCCAAGTCACAAAGACATTCACTGATAACCAGTAAAACAGACACACACTTAATCTAAGTAACACAGACATACACTGACACCAAGTAACAAAGACATACACTGATACCCAGTAACACAGACACACACTTACACCAAGTAACAAAGACATACACTGACACCCAGTAACACAGACACACACTGACACCCAGTAACAAAGACATACACTGACACCAAGTCACAAAGACATACACTGATACCAAGTAACAAAGACACACACTTACACCAAGTAACACAGACACACACTGACACCCAGTAACACAGACAGACATTTACACCAAGTAACACAGACATACTCTGACACCAAGTAACACAGACACACACTGGCACCCAGTAACAAAGACATACACTGACACCAAGTCACAAAGACATACACTGATACCAAGTCACAAAGACATACACTGATACCCAGTAACACAGACACACACTGACACCAAGTAACAAAGACAGACAATTACACCAAGTAACAAAGACATACACTTACACCAAGTATTTTGACATGCACTGACACCAACTAACAAAGACATACACTGATACCCAGTAACACAGACACACACTTACACCAAGTAACAAAGACATACACTGACACCAAGTCACAAAGACACACACTGACACCCAGTAATAAAGACATACACTGACACCAAGTCACAAAGACATACACTGATAAGCAGTAACACAGACAGACACTTACTCCAAGTAACACAGACACACACTTACAACAAGTAACAAAGACATACACTGACACCCAGTAAGAAAGACATACACTGACACTCAGTAACACAGACACACATGGACACCAAGTAACAAAAACACACTTACACCAAGTAACACAGACACACACTGACACCCAGTAACACAGACAGACATTTACACCAAGTAACACAGACATACACTGACACCAAGTAACACAGACATACACTGATACCCAGGAATACATACACACACTTACACGAAGTAACAAAGACATACAATTACACCAAGTAACAAAGACACACACTTACACCAAGTAACAAAGTTATACACTGGCACCAAGTAACAAAGACATGCACTGACACCCAGTAACACAGACACACACGGACACCAAGTAACACAGACACACACTGACACCCAGTAACACAGACACACACTTACACCAAGTAACACAGACATACACTGATACCCAGTAACACAGACACACACTTACACCAAGTCACACAGACATACACTGACACCAAGTAACAAAGACATACAATGATACCCAGGAACACAGACACACACTTACACCAAGTAACACAGACACACACTTACACCAAGTAACACAGACATACACTGACACCAAGTAACAAAGACATACAATTACACCAAGTAACAAAGGCACACACTTACACCAAGTAACACAGTTATACACTGGCACCAAGTAACAAAGACATGCACTGACACCCAGTAACACAGACACACACGGACACCAAGTAACAAAGACACACAATTACACCAAGTAACACAGACACACACTGACACCCAGTAGCACAGACACACACTTAAACCTATTAACACAGACATACACTGACACCAAGTAACAAAGACATACGCTGATACCCAGTAACACAGACACACACTTACACCAAGTAACACAGACATACACTGACACCAAGTAACAAAGACATACAATTACACCAAGTCACAAAGACATTCACTGATAACCAGTAAAACAGACACACACTTAATCTAAGTAACACAGACATACACTGACACCAAGTAACAAAGACATACACTGATACCCAGTAACACAGACACACACTTACACCAAGTAACAAAGAAAGACACTGATACCCTGTAACACAGACACACACTTACACCAAGTAACAAAGACGTACACTGACACCCAGTAACACAAACAAACACACACTGACACGCAGTAACACAGAGAAACACTAATAAACAGTAACAAAGACATACACTGACACCAAGTAACACAGACACACACTGACACCCAGTAACAAAGACATACACTGACACCAAGTCACAAAGACATACACTGATACCAAGTCACCAAGACATACACTGATACCCAGTAACACAGACACACACTGACACCAAGTAACAAAGACATACACTGACACCAAGTAAAAAAGACATACACTTACACCAAGTAACACAGACACTCTCTTACACCAATTAACAAAGAAAGACACTGATACCCAGTAACACAGACACACACTTAGACCAAGTAACAAAGACATACACTGACACCCAGTAACAAAGACATACACTGACAACCAGTAACACAGACACACATGGACACCAAGTAACAAAGACACACACTTACACCAAGTAACACAGACACACACTGACACCCAGTAACACTGACACACACTCACACCAAGTAACACAGACATACACTGACACCAAGTAACAAAGACAAACACTGATACCCAGTAACACAGACACACACTTCCATCAAGCAACACAGACATACACTGACACCAAGTAACAAAGACATACACTGATAACCAGGGACACAGACACACAGTTACACCAAGTAACACAGACGCACACTTACACCAAGTAACAAAGACATACACTGGCACCAAGTAACACAGAAGTACACTGACACCAAGTAACAAAGACATACAATTACACCAAGTCACAAAGACATTCACTGATAACCAGTAAAACAGACACACACTTAATCTAAGTAACACAGACATACACTGACACCAAGTAACAAAGACATACACTGATACCCAGTAACACAGACACACACTTACACCAAGTGACAAAGACAGACACTGTTACCCTGTAACACAGACACACACTTACACCAAGTAACAAAGACATACACTGATACCAATTAACAAAGACACACACTTACACCAAGTAACACAGACACACACTGACACCCAGTAACACAGACAGACATTTACACCAAGTAACACAGACATACACTGACACCAAGTAACACAGACACACACTGACACCCAGTAACAAAGACATACACTGACACCAAGTCACAAAGACATACACTGATACCAAGTCACAAAGACATACACTGATACCCTGTAACACAGACACACACTGACACCAAGTAACAAAGACAGACAATTACACCAAGTAACAAAGACATACACTTACACCAAGTATTTTGACATACACTGACACCAAGTAACAAAGACATACACTGATACCCAGTAACACAGACACACACTTACACCAAGTAACAAAGACATACACTGACACCAAGTCACAAAGACACACACTGACACCCAGTAATAAAGACATACACTGACACCAAGTCACAAAGACATACACTGATAAGCAGTAACACAGACAGACACTTACTCCAAGTAACACAGACACACACTTACAACAAGTAACAAAGACATACACTGACACCCAGTAACAAAGAAATACACTGAAACCCAGTAACACAGACACACATGGACACCAAGTAACAAAAACACACTTACACCAAGTAACACAGACACACACTGAAACCCAGTAACACAGACAGACATTTACACCAAGTAACACAGACATACACTGACACCAAGTAACAAAGACATACACTGATACCCAGTAACACAGACACACACGTACACCAAGAAACACAGACATACACTGATACCCAGGAATACATACACACACTTACACCAAGTAACAAAGACATACAATTACACCAAGTAACAAAGACACACACTTACACCAAGTAACACAGTTATACACTGGCACCAAGTAACAAAGACATGCACTGACACCCAGTAACACAGACACACACGGACACCAATTAACAAAGAAAGACACTGATACCCAGTAACACAGACACACACTGAGACCAAGTAACAAAGACATACACTGACACCCAGTAACAAAGACATACACTGACAACCAGTAACACAGACACACATGGACACCAAGTAACAAAGACATACACTTACACCAAGTAACACAGACACACACTGACACCCAGTAACACAGACACACACTTACACCAAGTAACACAGACATACACTGACACCCAGTAACACAGACACACACTGACACCCAGTAACACAGACACACACTTACATCATGTAACACAGACATACACTGACACCAAGTAACAAAGACATACACTGATAACCAGGGACACAGACACACACTTACACCAAGTAACAAAGACATACACTGACACCAAGTAACACAGAAGTACACTGACACCAAGTAACAAAGACATACAATTACACCAAGTCACAAAGACATTCACTGATAACCAGTAAAACAGACACACACTTAATCTAAGGAACACAGACATACACTGACACCAAGTAACAAAGACATACACTGATACCCAGTAACACAGACACACACTTACACCAAGTAACAAAGAAATACACTGACACCCAGTAACACAGACACACACTGACACCCAGTAACAAAGACATACACTGACACCAAGTCACAAAGACATGCACTGATACCAAGTAACAAAGACACACACTTACACCAAGTAACACAGACACACACTGACACCCAGTAACACAGACAGACATTTACACCAAGTAACACAGACATACACTGACACCAAGTAACACAGACACACACTTACACCAAGTCACACAGACATACACTGACACCAAGTAACAAAGACATACAATGATACCCAGGAACACAGACACACACTTACACCAAGTAACACAGACACACACTTACACCAAGTAACACAGACATACACTGACACCAAGTAACAAAGACATACAATTACACCAAGTAACAAAGGCACACACTTACACCAAGTAACACAGTTATACACTGGCACCAAGTAACAAAGACATGCACTGACACCCAGTAACACAGACACACACGGACACCAAGTAACAAAGACACACAATTACACCAAGTAACGCAGACACACACTGACACCCAGTAACACAGACACACACTTAAACCTATTAACACAGACATACACTGACACCAACTAACAAAGACATACGCTGATACCCAGTAACACAGACACACACTTACACCAAGTAACACAGACATACACTGGCACCAAGTAACAAAGACATGCACTGACTCCCAGTAACACAGACACACACGGACACCAAGTAACACAGACACACACTGACACCCAGTAACACAGACACACACTTACACCAAGTAACACAGACATACACTGACACCAAGTAACAAAGACATACACTGATACCCAGTAACACAGACACACACTTACACCAAGTCACACAGACATACACTGACACCAAGTAACAAAGACATACAATGATACCCAGGAACACAGACACACACTTACACCAAGTAACACAGACACACACTTACACCAAGTAACACAGACATACACTGACACCAAGTAACAAAGACATACAATTACACCAAGTAACAAAGGCACACACTTACACCAAGTAACACAGTTATACACTGGCACCAAGTAACAAAGACATGCACTGACACCCAGTAACACAGACACACACGGACACCAAGTAACAAAGACACACACTTACACCAAGTAACACAGACACACACTGACACCCAGTAACACAGACACACACTTAAACCTATTAACACAGACATACACTGACACCAAGTAACAAAGACATACGCTGATACCCAGTAACACAGACACACACTTACACCAAGTAACACAGACATACACTGACACCAAGTAACAAAGACATACAATTACACCAAGTCACAAAGACATTCACTGATAACCAGTAAAACAGACACACACTTAATCTAAGTAACACAGACATACACTGTCACCAAGTAACAAAGACATACACTGATACCGAGTAACACAGACACACACTTACACCAAGTAACAAAGAAAGACACTGATACCCTGTAACACAGACACACACTTACACCAAGTAACAAAGACGTACACTGACACCCAGTAACACAAACAAACACACACTGACACGCAGTAACACAGAGAAACACTAATAAACAGTAACAAAGACATACACTGACACCAAGTAACACAGACACACACTGACACCCAGTAACAAAGACATACACTGACACCAAGTCACAAAGACATACACTGATACCAAGTCACCAAGACATACACTGATACCCAGTAACACAGACACACACTGACACCAAGTAACAAAGACATACACTGACACCAAGTAAAAAAGACATACACTTACACCAAGTAACACAGACACTCTCTTACACCAATTAACAAAGAAAGACACTGATACCCAGTAACACAGACACACACTTAGACCAAGTAACAAAGACATACACTGACACCCAGTAACAAAGACATACACTGACAACCAGTAACACAGACACACATGGACACCAAGTAACAAAGACACACACTTACACCAAGTAACACAGACACACACTGACACCCAGTAACACAGACACACACTCACACCAAGTAACACAGACATACACTGACACCAAGTAACAAAGACAAACACTGATACCCAGTAACACAGACACACTCTTACATCAAGTAACACAGACATACACTGACACCAAGTAACAAAGACATACACTGATAACCAGGGACACAGACACACACTTACACCAAGTAACACAGACACACACTTACACCAAGTAACAAAGACATACACTGGCACCAAGTAACACAGAAGTACACTGACACCAAGTAACAAAGACATACAATTACACCAAGTCACAAAGACATTCACTGATAACCAGTAAAACAGACACACACTTAATCTAAGTAACACAGACATACACTGACACCAAGTAACAAAGACATACACTGGCACCAAGTAACACAGAAGTACACTGACACCAAGTAACAAAGACATACAATTACACCAAGTCACAAAGACATTCACTGATAACCAGTAAAACAGACACACACTTAATCTAAGTAACACAGACATACACTGACACCAAGTAACAAAGACATACACTGATACCCAGTAACACAGACACACACTTACACCAAGTGACAAAGACAGACACTGTTACCCTGTAACACAGACACACACTTACACCAAGTAACAAAGACATACACTGACACCCAGTAACACAGACACACACTGACACCCAGTAACAAAGACATACACTGACACCAAGTCACAAAGACATACACTGATACCAAGTAACAAAGACACACACTTACACCAAGTAACACAGACACACACTGACACCCAGTAACACAGACAGACATTTACACCAAGTAACACAGACATACACTGACACCAAGTAACACAGACACACACTGACACCCAGTAACAAAGACATACACTGACACCAAGTCACAAAGACATACACTTATACCAAGTCACAAAGACATACACTGATACCCAGTAACACAGACACACACTGACACCAAGTAACAAAGACAGACAATTACACCAAGTAAAAAAGACATACACTTACACCAAGTATTTTGACATACACTGACACCAAGTAACAAAGACATACACTGATACCCAGTAACACAGACACACACTTACACCAAATAACAAAGACATACACTTACACCAAGTCACAAAGACACACACTGACACCCAGTAATAAAGACATACACTGACACCAAGTCACAAAGACATACACTGATAAGCAGTAACACAGACACACACTTACTCCAAGTAACACAGACACACACTTACAACAAGTAACAAAGACATACACTGACACCCAGTAACAAAGACATACACTGAAACCCAGTAACACAGACACACATGGACACCAAGTAACAAAAACACACTTACACCAAGAAACACAGACACACACTGAAACCCAGTAACACAGACAGACATTTACACCAAGTAACACAGACATACACTGACACCAAGTAACAAAGACATACACTGATACCCAGTAACACAGACACACACGTACACCAAGTAACACAGACATACACTGATACCCAGGAATACATACACACACTTACACCAAGTAACAAAGACATACAATTACACCAAGTAACAAAGACACACACTTACACCAAGTAACACAGTTATACACTGGCACCAAGTAACAAAGACATGCACTGACACCCAGTAACACAGACACACACGGACACCAAGTAACACAGACACACACTGACACCCAGTAACACAGACACACACTTACACCAAGTAACACAGACATACACTGACACCAAGTAACAAAGACATACACTGATACACAGTAACACAGACACACACTTACACCAAGTCACACAGACATACACTGACACCAAGTAACAAAGACATACAATGATACCCAGGAACACAGACACACACTTACAAAAAGTAACACAGACACACACTTACACCAAGTAACACAGACATACACTGACACCAAGTAACAAAGACATACAATTACACCAATTAACAAAGGCACACACATACACCAAGTAACACAGTTATACACTGGCACCAAGTAACAAAGACATGCACTGACACCCAGTAACACAGACACACACGGACACCAAGTAACAAAGACACACACTTACACCAAGTAACACAGACACACACTGACACCCAGTAAAACAGACACACACTTAAACCAATTAACACAGACATACACTGACACCAAGTAACAAAGACATACGCTGATACCCAGTAACACAGACACACACTTACACCAAGTAACACAGACATACACTGACACCAAATAACAAAGACATACAATTACACCCAGGAACACAGACACACACTTACACCAAGTAACACAGACACGCACTTACACCAAGTAACACAGACATACACTGACACCAAGTAACAAAGACATACAATTACACCAAGTAACAAAGGCACACACTTACACCAAGTAACACAGTTATACACTGGCACCAAGTAACAAAGACATGCACTGACACCCAGTAACACAGACACACACGGACACCAAGTAACAAAGACACACACTTTCACCAAGTAACACAGACACACACTGACACCCAGTAACACAGACACACACTTAAACCTATTAACACAGACATACACTGACACCAAGTAACAAAGACATACGCTGATACCCAGGAACACAGACACACACTTACACCAAGTAACACAGACATACACTGACACCAAGTAACAAAGACATACAATTACACCAAGTCACAAAGACATTCACTGATAACCAGTAAAACAGACACACACTTAATCTAAGTAACACAGACATACACTGACACCAAGTAACAAAGACATACACTGATACCCAGTAACACAGACACACACTTACACCAAGTAACAAAGAAAGACACTGATACCCTGTAACACAGACACACACTTACACCAAGTAACAAAGACGTACACTGACACCCAGTAACACAAACAAACACACACTGACACGCAGTAACACAGAGAAACACTAATAAACAGTAACAAAGACATACACTGACACCAAGTAACACAGACACACACTGACACCCAGTAACAAAGACATACACTGACACCAAGTAACAAAGACATACACTGACACCAAGTAAAAAAGACATACACTTACACCAAGTAACACAGACACTCTCTTACACCAATTAACAAAGAAAGACACTGATACCCAGTAACACAGACACACACTTAGACCAAGTAACAAAGACATACACTGACACCCAGTAACAAAGACATACACTGACAACCAGTAACACAGACACACATGGACACCAAGTAACAAAGACACACACTTACACCAAGTAACAGAGACACACACTGACACCCAGTAACACAGACACACACTTACACCAAGTAACACAGACATACACTGACACCAAGTAACAAAGACAAACACTGATACCCAGTAACACAGAGACACACTTACATCAAGTAACACAGACATACACTGACACCAAGTAACAAAGACATACACTGATAACCAGGGACACAGACACACACTTACACCAAGTAACACAGACACACACTTACACCAAGTAACAAAGACATACACTGGCACCAAGTAACACAGAAGTACACTGACACCAAGTAACAAAGACATACAATTACACCAAGTCACAAAGACATTCACTGATAACCAGTAAAACAGACACACACTTAATCTAAGTAACACAGACATACACTGACACCAAGTAACAAAGACATGCACTGATACCCAGTAACACAGACACACACTTACACCAAGTAACAAAGACAGACACTGTTACCCTGTAACACAGACACACACTTACACCAAGTAACAAAGACATACACTGACACCCAGTAACACAGACACACACTGACACCCAGTAACAAAGACATACACTGACACCAAGTCACAAAGACATACACTGATACCAAGTAACAAAGACACACACTTACACCAAGTAACACAGACACACACTGACACCCAGTAACACAGACAGACATTTACACCAAGTAACACAGACATACACTGACACCAAGTAACACAGACACACACTGACACCCAGTAACAAAGACATACACTGACACCAAGTCACAAAGACAAACACTGATACCAAGTCACAAAGACATACACTGATACCCAGTAACACAGACACACACTGACACCAAGTAACAAAGACAGACAATTACACCAAGTAACAAAGACATACACTTACACCACGTATTTTGACATAAACTGACACCAAGTAACAAAGACATACACTGATACCCAGTAACACAGACACACACGTACACCAAGTAACACAGACATACACTGATACCCAGGAATACATACAAACACTGACACCAAGTCACAAAGACACACACTGACACCCAGTAATAAAGACATACACTGACACCAAGTCACAAAGACATGCACTGATAAGCAGTAACACAGACAGACACTTACTCCAAGTAACACAGACACACACTTACAACAAGTAACAAAGACATACACTGACACCCAGTAACAAAGACATACACTGAAACCCAGGAACACAGACACACATGGACACCAAGTAACAAAGACACACACTTACACCAAGTAACACAGACACACACTGACACCCAGTAAAACAGACACACACTTAAACCAATTAACACAGACATACACTGACACCAAGTAACAAAGACATACGCTGATACCCAGTAACACAGACACACACTTACACCAAGTAACACAGACATACACTGACACCAAGTAACAAAGACATACAATTACACCAAGTCACAAAGACATTCACTGATAACCAGTAAAACAGACACACACTTAATCTAAGTAACACAGACATACACTGACACCAAGTAACAAAGACATACACTGATACCCAGTAACACAGACACACACTTACACCAAGTAACAAAGAAAGGCACTGATACCCTGTAACACAGACACACACTTACACCAAGTAACAAAGACATACACTGACACCCAGTAACACAAACAAACACACACTGACACGCAGTAACACAGAGAAACACTAATAAACAGTAACAAAGACATACACTGACACCAAGTAACACAGACACACACTGACACCCAGTAACAAAGACATACACTGACACAAAGTCACAAAGACATACACTGATACCAAGTCACCAAGACATACACTGATACCCAGTAACACAGACACACACTGACACCAAGTAACAAAGACATACACTGACACCAAGTAAAAAAGACATACACTTACACCAAGTAACAAAGACAGACACTTACACCAAGTAACAAAGACATACACTTCCACCAAGTATTTTGACATACACTGACACCAAGTAACAAAGACATACACTGACACCCAGTAACACAGACACACACTTACACCAAGTAACAAAGACATACACTGACACCAAGTCACAAAGACACACACTGACACCCAGTAACAAAGACATACACTGACACCAAGTCACAAAGACATACACTGATAAGCAGTAACACAGACAGACACTTACTCCAAGTAACACAGACACACACTTACAACAAGTAACAAAGACATACACTGACACCCAGTAACAAAGACATACACTGACACCAAGTAACAAAGACATGCACTGATACCCAGTAACACAGACACACACTTACACCAAGTAACAAAGACATACACTGACACTATGTCACATAGACACACACTGACACCCAGTAACAAAGACATACACTGACACCAAGTCACAAAGACATACACTGATACCCAGTAACACAGACACAAACTTACACCAAGTAGCACAGACACACACTTACACCAAGTAACAAAGACATACACTTGCACCAAGTAACACAGACATACACTGACACCAAGTAACAAAGACATACAATTACACCAAGTCACAAAGACATTCACTGATAACCAGTAAAACAGACACACACTTAATCTAAGTAACACATACATACACTGACACCAAGTAACAAAGACATACACTGATACCCAGTAACACAAACACACACTTACACCAAGTAACAAAGACAGACACTGATACCCTGTAACACAGACACACACTTACACCAAGTAACAAAGACATACACTGATACCCAGTAACACAGACACTCTCTTACACCAATTAACAAAGAAAGACACTGATACCCAGTAACACAGACACACACTTACACCAAGTAACAAAGACATACACTGACACCCAGTAACAAAGACATACACTGACAACCAGTAACACAGACACACATGGACACCAAGTAACAAAGACACACACTTACACCAAGTAACACAGACACACACTGACACCCAGTAACACAGACACACACTTACACCAAGTAACACAGACATACACTGACACCAAGTAACAAAGACAAACACTGATACCCAGTAACACAGACACACACTTACATCAAGTAACTCAGACATACACTGACACCAAGTAACAAAGACATACACTGAGAACCAGGGACACAGACACACACTTACACCAAGTAACACAGACACACACTTACACCAAGTAACAAAGACATACACTTACACCAAGTAACACAGAGGTACACTGACACCAAGTAACAAAGACATACAATTACACCAAGTCACAAAGACATTCACTGATAACCAGTAAAACAGACACACACTTAATCTAAGTAACACAGACATACACTGACACCAAGTAACAAAGACATGCACTGATACCCAGTAACACAGACACACTCTTACACCAAGTAACAAAGACAGACACTGTTACCCTGTAACACAGACACACACTTACACCAAGTAACAAAGACATACACTGACACCCAGTAACACAAACAAACACACACTGACACGCAGTAACACAGAGAAACACTAATGAACAGTAACAAAGACATACACTGACATCAAGTAACACAGACACACACTGACACCCAGTAACAAAGACATACACTGACACCCAGTAACACAAACAAACACACACTGACACGCAGTAACACAGAGAAACACTAATAAACAGCAACAAAGACATACACTGACATCAAGTAACACAGACACACACTGACACCCAGTAACAAAGACATACACTGACACCAAGTCACAAAGACATACACTGATATCAAGTCACAAAGACATACACTGATACCCAGTAACACAGACACACACTGACACCAAGTAACAAAGACATACACTGACACCAAGTAAAAAAGACACACACTTACACCAAGTAACACAGACATACACTGACACCAAGTAACAAAGACAAACACTGATACCCAGTAACACAGACACACACTTACATCAAGTAACACAGACATACACTGACACCAAGTAACAAAGACATACACTGAGAACCAGGGACACAGACACACACTTACACCAAGTAACACAGACACACACTTACACCAAGTAACAAAGACATACACTTGCACCAAGTAACACAGAAGTACACTGACACCAAGTAACAAAGACATACAATTACACCAAGTCACAAAGACATTCACTGATAACCAGTAAAACAGACACACACTTAATCTAAGTAACACAGACATACACTGACACCAAGTAACAAAGACATACACTGATACCCAGTAACACAGACACATACTTACACCAAGTAACAAAGACAGACACTGTTACCCTGTAACACAGACACACACTTACACCAAGTAACAAAGACATACACTGACACCCAGTAACACAAACAAACACACACTGACACGCAGTAACACAGAGAAACACTAATAAACAGTAACAAAGACATACACTGACATCAAGTAACACAGACACACACTGACACCCAGTAACAAAGACATACACTGACACCCAGTAACACAAACAAACACACACTGACACGCAGTAACACAGAGAAAAACTAATAAACAGTAACAAAGACATACACTGACATCAAGTAACACAGACACACACTGACACCCAGTAACAAAGACATACACTGACACCAAGTCACAAAGACATACACTGATACCAAGTCACAAAGACATACACTGATACCCAGTAACACAGACACACACTGACACCAAGTAACAAAGACATACACTGACACCAAGTAAAAAAGACATACACTTACACCAAGTAACAAAGACAGACAATTACACCAAGTAACAAAGACATACACTTACACCAAGTATTTTGACATACACTGACACCAATTAACAAAGACATACACTGATAGCCAGTAACACAGACACACACTTACACCAAGTAACAAAGACATACACTGACACCAAGTCACAAAGACACACACTGACACCCAGTAATAAAGACATACACTGACACCAAGTCACAAAGACATACACTGATAAGCAGTAACACAGACAGACACTTACTCCAAGTAACACAGACACACACTTACAACAAGTAACAAAGACATACACTGACACCCAGTAACAAAGACATACACTGACACCCAGTAACACAGACACACATGGACACCAAGTAACAAAGACACACACTTACACCAAGTCACAAAGACATACACTGATACCAAGTCACAAAGACATACACTGATACCCAGTAACACAGACACACACTGACACCAAGTAACAAAGACATACACTGACACCAAGTAAAAAAGACACACACTTACAACAAGTAACACAGACATACACTGACACCAAGTAACAAAGACAAACACTGATACCCAGTAACACAGACACACACTTACATCAAGTAACACAGACATACACTGACACCAAGTAACAAAGACATACACTGAGAACCAGGGACACAGACACACACTTACACCAAGTAACAAAGACAGACACTGTTACCCTGTAACACAGACACACACTTACACCAAGTAACAAAGACATACACTGACACCCAGTAACACAAACAAACACACACTGACACGCAGTAACACAGAGAAACACTAATAAACAGTAACAAAGAAATACACTGACATCAAGTAACACAGACACACACTGACACCCAGTAACAAAGACATACACTGACACCCAGTAACACAAACAAACACACACTGACACGCAGTAACACAGAGAAAAACTAATAAACAGTAACAAAGACATACACTGACATCAAGTAACACAGACACACACTGACACCCAGTAACAAAGACATACACTGACACCAAGTCACAAAGACATACACTGATACCAAGTCACAAAGACATACACTGATACCCAGTAACACAGACACACACTGACAACAAGTAACAAAGACATACACTGACACCAAGTAAAAAAGACATACACTTACACCAAGTAACAAAGACAGACAATTACACCAAGTAACAAAGACATACACTTGCACCAAGTATTTTGACATACACTGACACCAATTAACAAAGACATACACTGATAGCCAGTAACACAGACACACACTTACACCAAGTAACAAAGACATACACTGACACCAAGTCACAAAGACACACACTGACACCCAGTAATAAAGACATACACTGACACCAAGTCACAAAGACATACACTGATAAGCAGTAACACAGACAGACACTTACTCCAAGTAACACAGACACACACTTACAACAAGTAACAAAGACATACACTGACACCCAGTAACAAAGACATACACTGACACCCAGTAACACAGACACACATGGACACCAAGTAACAAAGACACACACTTACACCAAGTAACACAGACACACACTGACACCCAGTAACACAGACACACACTGACACCAAGTAGCACAGACACACACTTACACCAAGTAACAAAGACATACACTTGCACCAAGTAACACAGACATACACTGACACCAAGTAACAAAGACATACAATTACACCAAGTCACAAAGACATTCACTGATAACCAGTAAAACAGACACACACTTAATCTAAGTAACACATACATACACTGACACCAAGTAACAAAGACATACACTGATACCCAGTAACACAAACACACACTTACACCAAGTAACAAAGACAGACACTGATAACCTGTAACACAGACACACACTTACACCAAGTAACAAAGACATACACTGATACCCAGTAACACAGACACTCTCTTACACCAATTAACAAAGAAAGACACTGATACCCAGTAACACAGACACACACTTACACCAAGTAACAAAGACATACACTGACACCCAGTAACAAAGACATACACTGACAACCAGTAACACAGACACACATGGACACCAAGTAACAAAGACACACACTTACACCAAGTAACACAGACACACACTGACACCCAGTAACACAGACACACACTTACACCAAGTAACACAGACATACACTGACACCAAGTAACAAAGACAAACACTGATACCCAGTAACACAGACACACACTTACATCAAGTAACTCAGACATACACTGACACCAAGTAACAAAGACATACACTGAGAACCAGGGACACAGACACACACTTACACCAAGTAACACAGACACACACTTACACCAAGTAACAAAGACATACACTTACACCAAGTAACACAGAAGTACACTGACACCAAGTAACAAAGACATACAATTACACCAAGTCACAAAGACATTCACTGATAACCAGTAAAACAGACACACACTTAATCTAAGTAACACAGACATACACTGACACCAAGTAACAAAGACATACACTGATACCCAGTAACACAGACACACTCTTACACCAAGTAACAAAGACAGACACTGTTACCCTGTAACACAGACACACACTTACACCAAGTAACAAAGACATACACTGACACCCAGTAACACAAACAAACACACACTGACAAGCAGTAACACAGAGAAACACTAATGAACAGTAACAAAGACATACACTGACATCAAGTAACACAGACACACACTGACACCCAGTAACAAAGACATACACTGACACCCAGTAACACAAACAAACACACACTGACACGCAGTAACACAGAGAAACACTAATAAACAGCAACAAAGACATACACTGACATCAAGTAACACAGACACACACTGACACCCAGTAACAAAGACAAACACTGACACCAAGTCACAAAGACATACACTGATACCAAGTCACAAAGACATACACTGATACCCAGTAACACAGACACACACTGACACCAAGTAACAAAGACATACACTGACACCAAGTAAAAAAGACACACACTTACACCAAGTAACACAGACATACACTGACACCAAGTAACAAAGACAAACACTGATACCCAGTAACACAGACACACACTTACATCAAGTAACACAGACATACACTGACACCAAGTAACAAAGACATACACTGAGAACCAGGGACACAGACACACACTTACACCAAGTAACACAGACACACACTTACACCAAGTAACAAAGACATACACTTGCACCAAGTAACACAGAAGTACACTGACACCAAGTAACAAAGACATACAATTACACCAAGTCACAAAGACATTCACTGATAACCAGTAAAACAGACACACACTTAATCTAAGTAACACAGACATACACTGACACCAAGTAACAAAGACATACACTGATACCCAGTAACACAGACACACACTTACACCAAGTAACAAAGACAGACACTGTTACCCTGTAACACAGACACACACTTACACCAAGTAACAAAGACATACACTGACACCCAGTAACACAAACAAACACACACTGACACGCAGTAACACAGAGAAACACTAATAAACAGTAACAAAGACATACACTGACATCAAGTAACACAGACACACACTGACACCCAGTAACAAAGACATACACTGACACCCAGTAACACAAACAAACACACACTGACACGCAGTAACACAGAGAAAAACTAATAAACAGTAACAAAGACATACACTGACATCAAGTAACACAGACACACACTGACACCCAGTAACAAAGACATACACTGACACCAAGTCACAAAGACATACACTGATACCAAGTCACAAAGACATACACTGATACCCAGTAACACAGACACACACTGACACCAAGTAACAAAGACATACACTGACACCAAGTAAAAAAGACATACACTTACACCAAGTAACAAAGACAGACAATTACACCAAGTAACAAAGACATGCACTTACACCAAGTATTTTGACATACACTGACACCAATTAACAAAGACATACACTGATAGCCAGTAACACAGACACACACTTACACCAAGTAACAAAGACATACACTGACACCAAGTCACAAAGACACACACTGACACCCAGTAATAAAGACATACACTGACACCAAGTCACAAAGACATACACTGATAAGCAGTAACACAGACAGACACTTACTCCAAGTAACACAGACACACACTTACAACAAGTAACAAAGACATACACTGACACCCAGTAACAAAGACATACACTGACACCCAGTAACACAGACACACATGGACACCAAGTAACAAAGACACACACTTACACCAAGTCACAAAGACATACACTGATACCAAGTCACAAAGACATACACTGATACCCAGTAACACAGACACACACTGACACCAAGTAACAAAGACATACACTGACACCAAGTAAAAAAGACACACACTTACAACAAGTAACACAGACATACACTGACACTAAGTAACAAAGACAAACACTGATACCCAGTAACACAGACACACACTTACATCAAGTAACACAGACATACACTGACACCAAGTAACAAAGACATACACTGAGAACCAGGGACACAGACACACACTTACACCAAGTAACACAGACACACACTTACACCAAGTAACAAAGACATACACTTGCACCAAATAACACAGAAGTACACTGACACCAAGTAACAAAGACATACAATTACACCAAGTCACAAAGACCTTCACTGATAACCAGTAAAACAGACACACACTTAATCAAAGTAACACAGACATACACTGACACCAAGTAACAAAGACATACACTGATACCCAGTAACACAGACACACATTTACACCAAGTAACAAAGACAGACACTGTTACCCTGTAACACAGACACACACTTACACCAAGTAACAAAGACATACACTGACACCCAGTAACACAAACAAACACACACTGACACGCAGTAACACAGAGAAACACTAATAAACAGTAACAAAGACATACACTGACATCAAGTAACACAGACACACAATGACACCCAGTAACAAAGACATACACTGACACCCAGTAACACAAACAAACACACACTGACACGCAGTAACACAGAGAAAAACTAATAAACAGTAACAAAGACATACACTGACATCAAGTAACACAGACACACACTGACACCCAGTAACAAAGACATACACTGACACCAAGTCACAAAGACATACACTGATACCAAGTCACAAAGACATACACTGATACCCAGTAACACAGACACACACTGACACCAAGTAACAAAGACATACACTGACACCAAGTAAAAAAGACATACACTTACACCAAGTAACAAAGACAGACAATTACACCAAGTAACAAAGACATACACTTACACCAAGTATTTTGACATACACTGACACCAATTAACAAAGACATACACTGATAGCCAGTAACACAGACACACACTTACACCAAGTAACAAAGACATACACTGACACCAAGTCACAAAGACACACACTGACACCCAGTAATAAAGACATACACTGACACCAAGTCACAAAGACATACACTGATAAGCAGTAACACAGACAGACACTTACTCCAAGTAACACAGACACACACTTACAACAAGTAACAAAGACATACACTGACACCCAGTAACAAAGACATACACTGACACCCAGTAACACAGACACACATGGACACCAAGTAACAAAGACACACACTTGCACCAAGTCACAAAGACATACACTGATACCAAGTCACAAAGACATACACTGATACCCAGTAACACAGACACACACTGACACCAAGTAACAAAGACATACACTGACACCAAGTAAAAAAGACACACACTTACAACAAGTAACACAGACATACACTGACACCAAGTAACAAAGACAAACACTGATACCCAGTAACACAGACACACACTTACATCAAGTAACACAGACATACACTGACACCAAGTAACAAAGACATACACTGAGAACCTGGGACACAGACACACACTTACACCAAGTAACACAGACACACACTTACACCAAGTAACAAAGACATACACTTGCACCAAGTAACACAGAAGTACACTGACACCAAGTCACAAAGACATACACTGATAAGCAGTAACACAGACAGACACTTACTCCAAGTAACACAGACACACACTTACAACAAGTAACAAAGACATACACTGACACCCAGTAACAAAGACATACACTGACACCCAGTAACACAGACACACATGGACACCAAGTAACAAAGACACTCACTTACACCAAGTAACACAGACACACACTGACACCCAGTAACACAGACAGACATTTACACCAAGTAACACAGACATACACTGACACCAAGTAACAAAGACATACACTGATACCCAGTAACACAGACACACACGTACACCAAGTAACAAAGACATACACTGATACCCAGGAATACATACACACACTTACACCAAGTAACAAAGATATACACTTACACCAAGTAACACAGACATACACTGACACCAAGTAACAAAGACATACAATTACACCAAGTAACAAAGACACACACTTACACCAAGTAACACAGTTATACACTGGCACCAAGTAACAAAGACATGCACTGACACCCAGTAACACAGACACACACGGACACCAAGTAACACAGACACACACTGACACCCAGTAACACAGACACACACTTACACCAAGTAACACAGACATACACTGACACCAAGTAACAAAGACATACACTGATACCCAGTAACACAGACACACACTTACACCAAGTCACACAGACATACACTGCAACCAAGTAACAAAGACATACAATGATACCCAGCAACACAGACACACACTTACACCAAGTAACACAGACACACACTTACACCAAGTAACACAGACATACACTGACACCAAGTAACAAAGAAATACAATTACACCAAGTAACAAAGGCACACACTTACACCAAGTAACACAGTTATACAGTGGCACCAAGAAACAAAGACATGCACTGACACCCAGTAACACAGACACACACGGACACCAAGTAACAAAGACACACACTTACACCAAGTAACACAGACACACACTGACACCCAGTAACACAGACACACACTTACACCAAGTAACACAGACATACACTGACACCAAGTAACAAAGACAAACACTGATACCCAGTAACACAGACACACACTTACATCAAGTAACACAGACATACACTGACACCAAGTAACAAAGACATACACTGAGAACCAGGGACACAGACACACACTTACACCAAGTAACACAGACACACACTTACACCAAGTAACAAAGACATACACTTACACCAAGTAACACAGAAGTACACTGACACCAAGTAACAAAGACATACAATTACACCAAGTCACAAAGACATTCACTGATAACCAGTAAAACAGACACACACTTAATCTAAGTAACACAGACATACACTGACACCAAGTAACAAAGACATACACTGATACCCAGTAACACAGACACACACTTACAACAAGTAACAAAGACAGACACTGTTACCCTGTAACACAGATACACACTTACACCAAGTAACAAAGTCATACAATGACACCCAGTAACACAAACAAACACACACTGACAAGCAGTAACACAGAGAAACACTAATAAACAGTAACAAAGACATACACTGACATCAAGTAACACAGACACACACTGACACCCAGTAACAAAGACATACACTGACACCAAGTCACAAAGACATACACTGATACCAAGTCACAAAGACATACACTGATACCCAGCAACGCAGACACACACTGACACCAAGTAACAAAGACATACACTGACACCAAGTAAAAAAGACATACACTTACACCAAGTAACAAAGACAGACAATTACACCAAGTAACAAAGACATACACTTACACCAAGTATTTTGACATACACTGACACCAATTAACAAAGACATACACTGATACCCAGTAACACAGACACACACTTACACCAAGTAACAAAGACATACACTGACACCAAGTCACAAAGACACACACTGACACCCAGTAATAAAGACATACACTGACACCAAGTCACAAAGACATACACTGATAAGCAGTAACACAGACAGACACTTACTCCAAGTAACACAGACACACACTTACAACAAGTAACAAAGACATACACTGACACCCAGTAACAAAGACATACACTGACACCCAGTAACACAGACACACATGGACACCAAGTAACAAAGACACACACTTACACCAAGTAACACAGACACACACTGACACCCAGTAACACAGACAGACATTTACACGAAGTAACACAGACATACACTGACACCAAGTAACAAAGACATACACTGATACCCAGTAACACAGACACACACGTACACCAAGTAACACAGACATACACTGATACCCAGGAATACATACACACACTTACACCAAGTAACAAAGACATACACTTACACCAAGTAACACAGACATACACTGACACCAAGTAACAAAGACATACAATTACACCAAGTAACAAAGACACACACTTACACCAAGTAACACAGTTATACACTGGCACCAAGTAACAAAGACATGCACTGACACCCAGTAACACAGACACACACGGACACCAAGTAACACAGACACACACTGACACCCAGTAACACAGACACACACTTACACCAAGTAACACAGACACACACTGACACCAAGTAACAAAGACATACACTGATACCCAGTAACACAGACACACACTTACACCAAGTCACACAGACATACACTGACACCAAGTAACAAAGACATACAATGATACCCAGGAACACAGACACACACTTACACCAAGTAACACAGACACACACTTACACCAAGTAACACAGACATCCACTGACACCAAGTAACAAAGACATACAATTACACCAAGTAACAAAGGCACACACTTACACCAAGTAACACAGTTATACACTGGCACCAAGAAACAAAGATATGCACTGACACCCAGTAACACAGACACACACGGACACCAAGTAACAAAGACACACACTTACACCAAGTAACACAGACACACACTGACACCCAGTAACACAGACACACACTTAAACCAATTAACACAGACATACACTGACACCAAGTAACAAAGACATACGCTGATACATAGTAACACAGACACACACTTACACCAAGTAACACAGACATACACTGACACCAAGTAACAAAGACATACAATTACACCAAGTCACAAAGACATTCACTGATAACCAGTAAAACAGACACACACTTAATCTAAGTAAGACAGACATACACTGACACCAAGTAACAAAGACATACACTGATACCCAGTAACACAGACACACACTTACACCAAGTAACAAAGAAAGACACTGATACCCTGTAACACAGACACACACTTATACCAAGTAACAAAGACATGCACTGACACACAGTAACAGAACCAAACACACACTGACACGCAGTAACACAGAGAAACACTAATAAACAGTAACAAAGACATACACTGACACCAAGTAACACAGACACACACTGACACCCAGTAACACAGAGAAACACTAATAAACAGTAACAAAGACATACACTGCCACCAAGTCACAAAGACATACACTGATACCAGGTCACCAAGACATACACTGATACCCAGTAACACAGACACACACTGACACCAAGTAACAAAGACATACACTGACACCAAGTAAAAAAGACATACACTTACACCAAGTAACAAAGACAGACAATTACACCAAGTAACAAAGACATACACTTCCACCAAGTATTTTGACATACACTGACACCAAGTAACAAAGACATACACTGATACCCAGTAACACAGACACACACTTACACCAAGTAACAAAGACATACACTGCCACCAAGTCACAAAGACATACACTGATACCAAGTCACCAAGACATACAC
Organism: Heterodontus francisci; assembly: GCF_036365525.1. Lineage (NCBI taxonomy): Eukaryota > Metazoa > Chordata > Chondrichthyes > Heterodontiformes > Heterodontidae > Heterodontus > Heterodontus francisci. The sequence continues at coordinate 4,176,372 of NW_027141722.1, forward strand.
TGATACCCAGTAACACAGACACACACTGACACCAAGTAACAAAGACATACACTGACACCAAGTAAAAAAGACATACACTTACACCAAGTAACAAAGACAGACAATTACACCAAGTAACAAAGACATACACTTCCACCAAGTATTTTGACATACACTGACACCAAGTAACAAAGACATACACTGATACCAAGTCACCAAGACATACACTGATACCCAGTAACACAGACACACACTTACACCAAGTAACACAGACTCACACTTACACCAAGTGACAAAGACATACACTTGCACCAAGTAACACAGACATACACTTACACCAAGTAACAAAGACATACAATTACACCAAGTCACAAAGACATTCACTGATAACCAGTAAAACAGACACACATTTAATCTAAGTAACACATACATACAATGACACCAAGTAACAAAGACATACACTTATACCCAGTAACACAAACACACACTTACACCAAGTAACAAAGACAGACACTGATACCCTGTAACACAGACACACACTTACACCAAGTAACAAAGACATACACTGACACCCAGTAACACAAACAAACACACACTGACACGCAGTAACACAGAGAAACACTAATGAACACTAACAAAGACATACACTGACACCAAGTAACACAGACACACACTGACACCCAGTAACTAAGACATACACTGACACCAAGTCACAAAGACATACACTGATACCAAGTCACAAAGACATACACTGATACCCAGGAACACAGACACACACTGACACCAAGTAACAAAGACATACACTGACACCAAGTAAAAAAGACATACACTTACACCAAGTAACAAAGACAGACAATTACACCAAGTAACAAAGACATACACTTACACCAAGTATTTTGACATACACTGACACCAAGTAACAAAGACATACACTGATACCCAGTAACACAGACACACGCTTACACCAAGTAACAAAGACATACACTGACACCAAGTCACAAAGACACACACTGACACCCAGTAACAAAGACATACACTGACACCAAGTAACAAAGACATACACTGATACCCTGTAACACAGACACACACTTACACCAAGTAACAAAGACATACACTGACACTATGTCACATAGACACACACTGACACCCAGTAACAAAGACATACACTGACACCAAGTCACAAAGACATACACTGATACCCAGTAACACAGACACACACTTACACCAAGTAACACAGACATACACTGACACCAAGTAACAAAGACATACACTGATACCCAGTAACACAGACACTCTCTTACTCCAAGTTACAAAGAAAGACACTGATACCCAGTAACACAGACACACACTTACACCAAGTAACAAAGACATACACTGACAACCAGTAACACAGACACACATGGACACCAAGTAACAAAGACACACACTTACACCAAGTAACACAGACACACACTGACACCCAGTAACACAGAAACACACTTACACCAAGTAACACAGACATACACTGACACCAAGGAACAAAGACATACACTGATACCCAGTAACAAAGACACACACTTACACCAAGTAACACAGACATACACTGACACCAAGTAACAAAGGCATACACTGATACCCAGGAACACAGACACACACTTACACCAAGTAACACAGACACACACTTACACCAAGTAACAAAGACATACACTTACACCAAGTAACACAGACATACACTGACACCAAGTAACAAAGACATACAATTACACCAAGTCACAAAGACATACACTGATAACCAGTAACACAGACACACACTTACTCCAAGTAACACAGACATACACTGACACCAAGTAACAAAGACATACACTGATACCCAGTAACACAGACACACACTTACACCAAGTAACAAAGAGAGACACTGATACCCAGTAACACAGACCACACACTTACAACAAGTAGCAAAGACATACACTGACACCCAGTAACAAAGACATACACTGACACCCAGTAACACAGACACACATGGACACCAAGTAACAAAGACACACACTTACACCAAGTAACACAGACACACACTGACACCCAGCAACACAGACAGACATTTACACCAAGTAACACAGACATACACTGACACCAAGTAACAATGACATACACTGATACCCAGTAACACAGACACACACTTACACCAAGTAACACAGACATACACTGACACCAAGTAACAAAGACATACAATTACACCAAGTGACAAAGACACACACTTACACCAAGTAACACAGTTATACACTGGCACCAAGTAACAAAGACATGCACTGACACCCAGTAACACAGACACGCACGGACACCAAGTAACACAGACACACACTGACACCCAGTAACACAGACACACACTTACACCAAGTAACACAGACATACACTGACACCAAGTAACAAAGACATACACTGATACACAGTAACACAGACACACACTTACACCAAGTCACACAGTTATACACTGGCACCAAGTAACAAAGACATGCACTGACACCCAGTAACACAGACACGCACGGACACCAAGTAACACAGACACACACTGACACCCAGTAACACAGACACACACTTACACCAAGTAACACAGACATACACTGACACCAAGTAACAAAGACATACACTGATACACAGTAACACAGACACACACTTACACCAAGTCACACAGACAGACACTGACACCAAGTAACAAAGACATACAATGATACCCAGGAACACAGACACACACTTACACCAAGTAACACAGATACACAATTACACCAAGTAACACAGACATACACTGACACCAAGTAACAAAGACATACAATTACACCAAGTAACAAAGACACATACTTACACCAAGTAACACAGTTATAAACTGGCACCAAGGAACAAAGACATGCACTGACACCCAGTAACACAGACACACACGGACACCAAGTAACAAAGACAAACACTTACACCAAGTAACACAGACACACACTGACACCCAGTAACACAGACACACACTTACACCAAGTAACACAGACATACACTGACACCGAGTAACAAAGACATACGCTGATACCCAGTAACACAGACGCACAATTACACCAAGTAACACAGACATACACTGACACCAAGTAACAAAGACATACAATGATACCCAGGAACACAGACACACACTTAGACAAAGTAACACAGACATACTCTTACACCAAGTAACACAGACATACATTTACACCAAGTAACACAGACGCACACTGACACCCAGTTCGAAACACACACTGACCCCCAGTAACACAGACACACTCTGACCCCCAGTAACACAGACAGACACTGACACCAAGTCACAAAGACACACACTGACACCCAGTAACAAAGACATACACTGACACCAAGTCACAAAGACATACACTGATACACAGACACACACTTACACCAAGTAACAAAGACATACACTGACACCAAGTCACAAAGACACATCCTGACACCCAGAAACAAAGACATACACTGATACCCAGGAACACAGACACACACTGACACCCAGTAACAAAGACATACACTGATACCAAGTCACAAAGACATACACTGATACCCAGTAACACAGAAACACACTGACACCCAGTAACAAAGACATACACTGATACCAAGTCACAAAGACATACTCTGATACCCAGTAGCACAGACACACACTGACACCCAGTAACAAAGGCATACAATGATACCAAGTCACAAAGACATACACTGAAACCCAGTAACACAGACACACACTGACACCAAGTAACAAAGACACGCACTGACACCAAGTAACAAAGACATACACTTACACCAAGTAACAAAGACACACACATACACCAAGTAACACAGACATACACTGACACCAAGTAACAAAGACACGCACTGACACCAAGTAACAAAGACATACACTGACACCAAGTAACAAAGACATACACTTACACCAAGTATTTTGACATACACTGACACCAAGTAACAAAGACATACACTGATACCCAGTAACACAGACACACACTTACACCAAGTAACAAAGACATACACCGACACTAAGTCACAAAGACACAAACTGACACCCAGTAACAAAGACAGACACTGACACCAAGTCACAAAGACATACACTGAAACCCAGTAACACAGACACACACTTACACCAAGTAACACAGACATACACCGACACCAAGTAACAAAGACATACACTGATACCCAGTAACACAGACACACTCTTACACCAAGTAACAAAGAAAGACACTGATACCCAGTAACACAGACACACACTTACACCAAGTAACAATGACATGCAATGACACCCGGTAACAAAGACATACACTGACACCCAGTAACACAGACACGCACGGACACCAAGTAACAAAGGCACACACTTACACCAAGTAACACAGACACACACTGACACGCAGTAACACAGACACACACTTACACCAAGTAACACAGACATACACTGAAACCAAGTAACAAGGACACACACTGATACCCAGGAATACAGACACACACTTACACCAAGTAACACAGACACACACTTACACCAACGAACAAAGACATACACTGACACCAAGTAACAAAGACATACAATTACACCAAGTGACAAAGACACACACTTACACCAAGTAACACAGATATACACTGGCAACAAGTAACAAAGACACACACTTACAACAAGTAACAAAGACAGACAGCGACACCTAGTAACAAAGACATACAATTACACCAGGTAACAAAGACACACACTTAAACCAAGTAACAAAGACAGACACTGATACCCAGTAACACAGACACAAACTTACACCAAGTAACAAAGACATACACTGACACCCAGTAACACAAACAAACACCCACTGACACCCAGTAACACAGAGAAACACTAATAAACAGTAACAAAGACATACACTGACACCAAGTAACACAGACACACACTGACACCCAGTAACAAAGACATACACTGACACCAAGTCACAAAGACATACACTGATACCAAGTCACAAAGACATACACTGATACCCAGTAACACAGACACACACTGACACCAAGTGACAAAGAAATACACTGACACCAAGTAACAAAGACATACACTTACACCAAGTAACAAAGACAGACAATTACACCAAGTAACAAAGACATACACTTACACCAAGTAATTTGACATACACTGACACCAAGTAACAAAGACATACACTGATACCGAGTAACACAGACACACACTTACACCAAGTAACACAGACATACACTGACACCAAGTAACAAAGACATACAATGATACCCAGGAACACAGACATACACTTACACCAAGTAACACAGACATACACTGACACCAAGTAACAAAGACATACACTGATACCCAGTAACACAGACACACACTTACACCAAGTAACACAGACATACACTGACACCAAGTAACAAGGACACACACTGATACCCAGGAATACAGACACACACTTACACCAAGTAACACAGACACACACCTACACCAACGAACAAAGACATACACTGGCACCAAGTAACAAAGACATACAATTACACCAAGTAACAAAGACACACACTTACACCAAGTAACACAGATATACACTGGCAACAAGTAGCAAAGAGATGCACTGACACCCAGTAACACAGACACACACGGACACCAAGTAACAAAGACACACACTTACACCAAGTAACAAAGACAGACACTGACACCAAGTAACAAAGACATACAATTACACCAAGTAACAAAGACACACACTTAAACCAAGTAACAAAGACAGACACTGATACCCAGTAACACAGACACAAACTTACACCAAGTAACAAAGACATACACTGACACCCAGTAACACAAACAAACACCCACTGACACCCAGTAACACAGAGAAACACGAATAAACAGTAACAAAGACATACACTGACACCAAGTAACACAGACACACACTGACACCCAGTAACAAAGGCATACACTGACACCAAGTCACAAAGACATACACTGATAACAAGTCACAAAGACATACACTGATACCCAGTAACACAGACACACACTGACACCAAGTGACAAAGAAATACACTGACACCAAGTAACAAAGACATACACTTACACCAAGTAACAAAGACAGGCAATTACACCAAGTCACAAAGACATACACTTACACCAAGTATTTTGACATACACTGACACCAAGTAACAAAGACATACACTGATACCCAGTAACACAGACACACACTTACACCAAGTAACAAAGACATAGATTGACACCAAGTCACAAAGACACACACTGACACCCAGTAACAAAGACATACACTGACACCAAGTCACAAAGACATACACTGATAACCAGTAACACAGACAGACACTTACTCCAAGTACACAGACATACACTGACACCAAGTAACAAAGACATACACTGATACCCTGTCACACAGACACACACTTACACCAAGAAACAAAGAAAGATACTGATACCCAGTAACACAGACACATACTTACACCAAGTAACAAAGACATACACTGACACCCAGTAACAAAGACATACACTGACACCCAGTAACACAGACACACATGGACACCAAGTAACAAAGACACACACATACACCAAGTAACACAGACACACACTGACACCCAGTAACACAGACACACACTTACACCAAGTAACACATACATACACTGACACCAAGTAACAAAGACATACACTGATACCCAGAAACACAGACACACACTTCCACCAAGTAACACAGACATACACTGACACCCAGTTAGAAACACACACTGATCCCCAGTAACACAGACACACACTGACCCCCAGTAACACAGACATACAATGACACCAAGTCACAAAGACACACATCGACTCCCAGTAACAAAGACATACACTGACACCAAGTCACAAAGACATGCACTGATACCCAGGAACGCAGACACACACTGACACCCAGTAACAACGACATACACTGATCCCAAGTCACAAAGACATACACTGATACCCAGTAACACAGAAACACACTACACACAGTAACAAAGACATACACTGATACCAAGTCACAAAGACATACACTGATACCCAGTAACACAGACACACACTGACACCCAGTAACAAAGACATACACTGATCCCAAGTCACAAAGACATACACTGATACCCAGTAACACAGAAACACACTAACACCCAGTAACAAAGACATACACTGATACCAAGTCACAAAGACATACACTCATACCCAGTAACACAGACACACACTGACACCAAGGAACAACGACATGCTCTCACACCAAGTAACAAAGACATACACTTACACCAAGTAACAAAGACACACACTTACACCAAGAAACACAGACATACACTGACACCAAGTAACAAAGACATACACTGACACCAAGTAACAAAGACATACACTTACACCAAGTAACAAAGACAGACAATTACACCAAGTAACAAAGACATACACTGACACCAAGTATTTTGACATACATTGACACCAAGTAACAAAGACATACACTGATACCCAGTAACACAGACACTCACTTACACCAAGTAACAAAGACTTACACTGATACCAAGTCACAAAGACATACACTGATACCAAGTAACAAAGACATACACTGATACCCAGTAACACAGACACACTCTTACACCAAGTAACAAAGACATACACTGACACCGAGTAACAAAGACATACACTGACACCCAGTAACACAGAAACACATGGACACCAAGTAACAAAGACACACACTTACACCAAGTAACACAGACACACACTGACACCCAGTAACACAGACATATACTGATACCCAGTAACACAGACACACACTTACACCAAGCAACACAGACATACACTTGCACAAAGTAACAAAGACATACACTTACACCAAGTAACACAGACATACACTGACACCAAGTAACAAAGACATACAATTACACCAAGTAACAAAAACACACACTTACACCAAGTAACACAGATATACACTGGCAACAAGTAACAAAGACATGCACTGACACCCAGTAACACAGACACACACGGACACCAAGTAACACAGACACACACTTACACCAAGTAAGACAGACATACACTGACACCAAGTAACAAAGACATACAATTACACCAAGTAACAAAGACACACACTTACACCAAGTAACAAAGTCAGACACTGATACCCAGTAACACAGATACATCTTAAACCAAGTAACAAAGACAGACACTGACACCCAGTAACAAAAACAAACACACACTGACACCCAGTAACACAGAGAAACACTAATAAACAGTAACAAAGACATACACTGACACCAAGTAACACAGACACACACTGACACTCAGTAACAAAGACATACACTGACACCAAGTCACAAAGACATACACTGATACCAAGTCACAAAGACATACACTGATACCCAGTAACACTGACACACACTGACACCAAGTGACAAAGAAATACATTGACACCAAGTTACAAAGACATACACTGACACCAAGTAACAAAGACAGAAAATTACACCAAGTAACAAAGACATACACTTACACCAAGTAACAAAGACATACACTGATACCCAGTAACACAGGCACACTCTTACACCAATTAACAAAGAAAGACACTGAAACCCAGTAACACAGACACACACTTACACCAAGTAACAAAGACATGCAATGACACCCGGTAACAAAGACATACACTGACACCCAGTAACACAGACACACACGGACACCAAGTAACAAAGACACACACTTACACCAAGTAACACAGACACACACTGACACGCAGTAACACAGACACACACTTACACCAAGTAACACAGACATACACTGACACCAAGTAACAAAGACATACACTGATACCCAGTAACACAGACACACACTTACACCAAGTAACACAGAAACACACTTACACCAACGAACAAAGACATTCACTGACACCAAGTAACAAAGACATACAATTACACCAAGTAACAAAGACACACACTTACACCAAGTAACACAGATATACACTGGCAACAAGTAACAAAGATATGCTCAGACACCCAGTAACACAGACACACATGGACACCAAGTAACAAAGACACACACTTACACCAAGTAACACAGACACACACTGACACCCAGTAACACAGACACACACTTACACCAAGTAATACAGACATACACTGACATCAAGTAACAAAGACATACACTGATACCCAGTAACACAGACACACACTTCCACCAAGTAACACAGACATACACTGATACCCAGGAACACAGACACATACTTACACCAAGTAACACAGACACACACTTACACCAAGTAACAAAGACATACACTTACACCAAGTAACACAGGCATACACTTACACCAAGTAACAAAGACATGCACTGATACCCAGTAACACAGACACACACTGACACCCAGTTAGAAACACACACTGATCCCCAGTAACACAGACACACACTGACCCCCAGTAACACAGACATCCACTGACACCAAGTCACAAAGACACACACTGTCTCCCAGTAACAAAGACATACACTGACACCAAGTCACAAAGACATACACTGATACACAGACACACACTTACACCAAGTAACACAGACATACACTGACACCAAGGAACAAAGACATACACTGATACCCAGTATCACAGACACACACTTACACCAAGTAACAAAGACATACACTGACACCAAGTCACAAAGACACACGCTGACACCCAGTAACAAAGACATACACTGACACCAAGTCACTAAGACATGCACTGATACCCAGGAACGCAGACACACACTGACACCCAGTAACAAAGACATACACTGATCCCAAGTCACAAAGACATACACTGATACCCAGTAACACAGAAACACACTAACACACAGTAACAGAGACATACACTGATACCAAATCACAAAGACATACACTGATACGCAGTAACACATACACACACTGACACCCAGTAACAAAGACATACACTGATCCCAAGTCACAAAGACATACACTGATACCCAGTAACACAGAAACACACTAACACCCAGTAACAAAGACATACACTGATACCAGGTCACAAAGACATACACTTACACCAAGTAACAAAGACAGACAATTACACCAAGTAACAAGGACATACACTTACACCAAGTATTTTGACATACACTGATCCCAAGTCACAAAGACATACACTGATACCCAGTAACACAGACACACACTGACACCAAGTGACAAAGACATGCTCTGACACCAAGTAACAAAGACATGCACTGACACCAAGTAACAAAGACACACACTTGCACCAAGTAACACAGACATACACTGACACCAAGTAACAAAGACATACACTGACACCAAGTAACAAAGACATACACTTACACCAAGTAACAAAGACAGACAATTACACCAAGTAACAAGGACATACACTTACACCAAGTATTTTGACATACACTGACACCAAATAACAAAGACATACAATGATACCCAGTAACACAGACACACACTTACAGCAAGTAACAAAGACATACACTGATACCAAGTAACAAAGACATACACTGATAACCAGTAACACAGACAGACACTTACTCCAAGTAACACAGACATACACTGACACCAAGTAACAAAGACATACACTGATACCCTGTAACAGAGACACACACTTACACCAAGTAACAAAGACATACACTGACACCCAGTAACAAAGACATACACTGACACCCAGTAAGACAGACACACGTGGACACCAAGTAACAAAGACACACACTTACACCAAGTAACACAGACACACACTGACACCCAGTAACACAGACACACACTTACACCAAGTAATACAGACATACACTGACATCAAGTAACAAAGACATACACTGATACCCAGTAACACAGACACACACTTCCACCAAGTAACACAGACATACACTGATACCCAGGAACAAAGACATACACTGACACCCAGTAAGACAGACACACGTGGACACCAAGTAACAAAGACACACACTTACACCAAGTAACACAGACACACACTGACACCCAGTAACACAGACACACACTTACACCAAGTAATACAGGCATACACTTACACCAAGTAACAAAGACATGCACTGATACCCAGTAACACAGACACACACTGACACCCAGTTAGAAACACACACTGATCCCCAGTAACACAGACACACACTGACCCCCAGTAACACAGACATCCACTGACACCAAGTCACAAAGACACACACTGTCTCCCAGTAACAAAGACATACACTGACACCAAGTCACAAAGACATACACTGATACACAGACACACACTTACACCAAGCAACACAGACATACACTGACACCAAGGAACAAAGACATACACTGATACCCAGTATCACAGAAACACACTTACACCAAGTAACAAAGACATACACTGACAGCAAGTCACAAAGACACACGCTGACACCCAGTAACAAAGACATGCACTGACACCAAGTCACAAAGACATGCACTGATACCCAGGAACGCAGACACACACTGACACCCAGTAACAATGACATACACTGATCCCAAGTCACAAAGACATACACTGATACCCAGTAACACAGAAACACACTAACACACAGTAACAAAGACATACACTGATACCAAATCACAAAGACATACACTGATACGCAGTAACACAGACACACACTGACACCCAGTAACAAAGACATACACTGATACCCAGTAACACATAAACACACTAACACCCAGTAACAAAGACATACACTGATACCAAGTCACAAAGACATGCACTGATACCCAGTAACACAGACACACACTGACACCAAGTAACAAAGACATGCTCTGACACCAAGTAACAAAGACATGCACTTACACCAAGTAACAAAGACACACACTTGCACCAAGTAACACAGACATACACTGACACCAAGTAACAAAGACATATACTGACACCAAGTAACAAAGACATACACTTACACCAAGTAACAAAGACAGACAATTACACCAAGTAACAAGGACATACACTTACACCAAGTATTTTGACATACACTGACACCAAATAACAAAGTCATACACTGATACCCAGTAACACAGAAACACACTTACACCAAGTAACAAAGACATACACTGATATCAAGTAACAAAGACATACACTGATAACCAGTAACACAGACAGACACTTACTCCAAGTAACACAGACATACACTGACACCAAGTAACAAAGACATACACTGATACCCTGTAACACAGACACACACTTACACCAAGTAACAAAGACATACACTGACACCCAGTAACAAAGATATACACTGACACCCAGTAACACAGACACACATGGACACCAAGTAACAAAGACACACACTTACACCAAGTAACACAGACACACACTTACACCCAGTAACACAGACACACACTTACACCAAGTAATACAGACATACACTGACATCAAGTAACAAAGACATACACTGATACCCAGTAACACAGACACACACTTCCACCAAGTAACACAGACATACACTGATACCCAGGAACACAGACACACACTTACACCAAGTAACACAGACACACACTTACACCAAGTAACAAAGACATACACTTACACCAAGTAACACAGGCATACACTTACACCAAGTAACAAAGACACACACTGATCCCCAGTAACACAGACACACACTGACCCCCAGTAACACAGACATCCACTGACACCAAGTCACAAAGACACACACTGTCTCCCAGTAACAAAGACATACACTGACACCAAGTCACAAAGACATACACTGATACACAGAAACACACTTACACCAAGTAACACAGACATACACTGACACCAAGGAACAAAGACATACACTGATACCCAGTATCACAGACACACACTTACACCAAGTAACAAAGACATACACTGACACCAAGTCACAAAGACACACGCTGACACCCAGTAACAAAGACATACACTGACACCAAGTCACAAAGACATGCACTGATACCCAGGAACGCAGACACACACTGACACCCAGTAACAAAGACATACACTGATCCCAAGTCACAAAGACATACACTGATACCCAGTAACACAGAAACACACTAACACACAGTAACAAAGACATACACTGATACCAAATCACAAAGACATACACTGATACCCAGTAACACAGACACACACTGACACCCAGTAACAAAGACATACACTGATCCCAAGTCACAAAGACATACACTGATACCCATTAACACAGAAACACACTAACACCCAGTAACAAAGACATACACTGATACCAAGTCACAAAGACATGCACTGATACCCAGTAACACAGACACACACTGACACCAAGTAACAAAGACATGCTCTGACACCAAGTAACAAAGACATACATTTACACCAAGTAACAAAGACACACACTTGCACCAAGTAACACAGACATACACTGACACCAAGTAACAAAGACATACACTGACACCAAGTAACAAAGACATACACTTACACCAAGTAACAAAGACAGACAATTACACCAAGTAACAAAGACATACACTTACACCAAGTATTTTGACATACACTGACACCAAATAACAAAGACATACACTGATACCCAGTCTCACAGACACACACTTACACCAAGTAACAAAGACATACACTGATACCAAGTAACAAAGATATACACTTACACTAAGTCACAAAGACACACACTGACACCCAGTTACAAAGACATACACTGACACCAAGTCACAAAGACATACACTGATACCCAGTAACATAGAAAAACACTGACACCAAGTAACAAAGACATACTCTGACACCCAGTAACAAAGACAAACTCTTACACCAAGGAACAAAGAAAGACACTGATACCCAGTAACACAGACACACACTTACACCAAGTAACAAAGACATACACTGATCCCAAGTCACAAAGACATACACTGATACCCATTAACACAGAAACACACTAACACCCAGTAACAAAGACATACACTGATACCAAGTCACAAAGACATGCACTGATACCCAGTAACACAGACACACACTGACACCAAGTAACAAAGACATGCTCTGACACCAAGTAACAAAGACATACATTTACACCAAGTAACAAAGACACACACTTGCACCAAGTAACACAGACATACACTGACACCAAGTAACAAAGACATACACTGACACCAAGTAACAAAGACATACACTTACACCAAGTAACAAAGACAGACAATTACACCAAGTAACAAAGACATACACTTACACCAAGTATTTTGACATACACTGACACCAAATAACAAAGACATACACTGATACCCAGTCTCACAGACACACACTTACACCAAGTAACAAAGACATACACTGATACCAAGTAACAAAGATATACACTTACACTAAGTCACAAAGACACACACTGACACCCAGTTACAAAGACATACACTGACACCAAGTCACAAAGACATACACTGATACCCAGTAACACAGAAAAACACTGACACCAAGTAACAAAGACATACTCTGACACCCAGTAACAAAGACAAACTCTTACACCAAGGAACAAAGAAAGACACTGATACCCAGTAACACAGACACACACTTACACCAAGTAACAAAGACATACACTGACACCGAGTAACAAAGACATACACTGACACCCAATAACACAGACACACATGGACACCAAGTAACAAAGGCACACACTTACATCAAGTAACACAGACACACACTGACACCCAGTAACACAGACATATACTGATACCCAGTAACACAGACACACACTTACACCAAGTAACACAGACATACACTGACACCAAGTAACAAAGACATGCAATTACACCAAGTAACAAATACACACACTTACACCAAGTAACACAGATATACACTGGCAACAAGTAACAAAGACATACACTGACACCCAGTAACATAGACACACACGGACACCAAGTAACAAAGACACACACTTACACCAGGTAACACAGACACACACTGACACCCAGTAACACAGACACACACTTACACCAAGTAAGTCAGACATACACTGACACCAAGTAACAAAGACATACAATTACACCAAGTAACAAAGACACACACTTACACCAAGTAACAAAGACAGACACTGATACCCAGTAACACAGACACACACTTACACCAAGTAACAAAGACATACACTGGCACCCAGTAACACAAACAACCACACACTGACACCCAGTGACACAGAGAAACACTAATAAACAGTAACAAAGACTTACACTGACACCAAGTAACACAGACAAACACTGACACCCAGTAACAAAGAGATACACTGACACCAAGTCACAAAGACATACACTGATACCAAGTCACAAAGACATACACTGATACCCAGTAACACAGACACACACTGACACCAAGTAACAAAGACATACACTGACACCAAGTAACAAAGACATACACTTACACCAAGTAACAAAGGCAGACAATTACACCAAGTAACAAAGACATACACTTAAACCAAGTATTTTGACATACACTGACACCAAGTAACAAAGACATACACTGATACCCAGTAACACAGACACACACTTACACCAAGTAACAAAGACATACACTGACACCAAGTCACAAAGACACACACTGACACCCAGAAACAAAGACATACACTGACACCAAGTCACAAAGACATACAGTGATAAACAGTAACACAGACAGACACTTACTCCAAGTAACACAGACATACACTGGCACCAAGTAACAAAGACATACACTGATACCCTGTAACACAGACACACACTTACACCAAGTAACAAAGACAGACACTGATACCCAGTAACACAGACACACACTTACACCAAGTAACAAAGACATACACTGACACCCATTAAGAAAGACATGCACTGACACCCAGTAACACAGACACACATGGACACCAAGTAACAAAGACACACACTTACACCAAGTAACACAGACACACACTGACACCCAGAAACACAGACACACACTTACACCAAGTAACACAGACATACACTGACACCAAGTAACAAACACATACACTGATACCCAGTAACACAGACACACACTTACACCAAGTAACACAGACATACACTGATGCGAAGGAACCCAGACACACACTTACACCAAGTAACACAGACACACACTGACACCAATTAACAAAGGCACACACTTGCACCAAGTAACAGAGACAAAAACTGACACCCAGTAACACAGACACACACTTACACCAAGTAACACAGACATACACTGACACCAAGTAACAAAGACATGTACTGATACCCAGTAACACAGACACACACTTACACCAAGTTAGACAGACATACACTTGCACAAAGTAACAAAGACATACACTTACACCAAGTAACACAGAAATACATTGACACCAAGTAACAAAGACATACAATTACACCAAGTAACAAAGACACACACTTACACCAAGTAACACAGATATACACTGGCACCAAGTAACAAAGACATGCACTTACACCAAGTAACACAGACACACACGGACACCAAGTAACAAAGACACACACTTACACCAAGTAACAAAGACAGACACTGACACCAAGTAACAAAGACATACAATTACACCAAGTAACAAAGACACACACTTAAACCAAGTAACAAAGACAGACACTGATACCCAGTAACACAGACACAAAGTTACACCAAGTAACAAAGACATACACTGACACCCAGTAACACAAACAAACACCCACTGACACCCAGTAACACAGAGAAACACGAATAAACAGTAACAAAGACATACACTGACACCAAGTAACACAGACACACACTGACACCCAGTAACAAAGGCATACACTGACACCAAGTCACAAAGACATACACTGATAACAAGTCACAAAGACATACACTGATACCCAGTAACACAGACACACACTGACACCAAGTGACAAAGAAATACACTGACACCAAGTAACAAAGACATACACTTACACCAAGTAACAAAGACAGGCAATTACACCAAGTCACAAAGACATACACTTACACCAAGTATTTTGACATACACTGACACCAAGTAACAAAGACATACACTGATACCCAGTAACACAGACACACACTTACACCAAGTAACAAAGACATAGATTGACACCAAGTCACAAAGACACACACTGACACCCAGTAACAAAGACATACACTGACACCAAGTCACAAAGACATACACTGATAACCAGTAACACAGACAGACACTTACTCCAAGTACACAGACATACACTGACACCAAGTAACAAAGACATACACTGATACCCTGTCACACAGACACACACTTACACCAAGAAACAAAGAAAGATACTGATACCCAGTAACACAGACACATTCTTACACCAAGTAACAAAGACATACACTGACACCCAGTTACAAAGACATACACTGACACCCAGTAACACAGACACACATGGACACCAAGTAACAAAGACACACACATACACCAAGTAACACAGACACACACTGACACCCAGTAACACAGACACACACTTACACCAAGTAACACATACATACACTGACACCAAGTAACAAAGACATACACTGATACCCAGAAACACAGACACACACTTCCACCAAGTAACACAGACATACACTGATACCCAGGAACACAGACACACACTTACACCAAGTAACACAGACACACACTGACACCCAGTTAGAAACACACACTGATCCCCATTAACACAGACACACACTGACCCCCAGTAACACAGACATACAATGACACCAAGTCACAAAGACACACATCGACTCCCAGTAACAAAGACATACACTGACACCAAGTCACAAAGACATGCACTGATACCCAGGAACGCAGACACACACTGACACCCAGTAACAACGACATACACTGATCCCAAGTCACAAAGACATACACTGATACCCAGTAACACAGAAACACACTACACACAGTAACAAAGACATACACTGATACCAAGTCACAAAGACATACACTGATACCCAGTAACACAGACACACACTGACACCCAGTAACAAAGACATACACTGAGCCCAAGTCACAAAGACATACACTGATACCCAGTAACACAGAAACACACTAACACCCAGTAACAAAGACATACACTGATACCAAGTCACAAAGACATACACTGATACCCAGTAACACAGACACACACTGACACCAAGGAACAACGACATGCTCTCACACCAAGTAACAAAGACATACACTTACACCAAGTAACAAAGACACACACTTACACCAAGAAACACAGACATACACTGACACCAAGTAACAAAGACATACACTGACACCAAGTAACAAAGACATACACTTACACCAAGTAACAAAGACAGACAATTACACCAAGTAACAAAGACATACACTGACACCAAGTATTTTGACATACATTGACACCAAGTAACAAAGACATACACTGATACCCAGTAACACAGACACACACTTACACCAAGTAACAAAGACTTACACTGATACCAAGTCACAAAGACATACACTGATACCAAGTAACAAAGACATACACTGATACCCAGTAACACAGACACACTCTTACACCAAGTAACAAAGACATACACTGACACCGAGTAACAAAGACATACACTGACACCCAGTAACACAGAAACACATGGACACCAAGTAACAAAGACACACACTTACACCAAGTAACACAGACACACACTGACACCCAGTAACACAGACATATACTGATACCCAGTAACACAGACACACACTTACACCAAGCAACACAGACATACACTTGCACAAAGTAACAAAGACATACACTTACACCAAGTAACACAGACATACACTGACACCAAGTAACAAAGACATACAATTACACCAAGTAACAAAAACACACACTTACACCAAGTAACACAGATATACACTGGCAACAAGTAACAAAGACATGCACTGACACCCAGTAACACAGACACACACGGACACCAAGTAACACAGACACACACTTACACCAAGTAAGACAGACATACACTGACACCAAGTAACAAAGACATACAATTACACCAAGTAACAAAGACACACACTTACACCAAGTAACAAAGTCAGACACTGATACCCAGTAACACAGATACATCTTAAACCAAGTAACAAAGACAGACACTGACACCCAGTAACAAAAACAAACACACACTGACACCCAGTAACACAGAGAAACACTAATAAACAGTAACAAAGACATACACTGACACCAAGTAACACAGACACACACTGACACTCAGTAACAAAGACATACACTGACACCAAGTCACAAAGACATACACTGATACCAAGTCACAAAGACATACACTGATACCCAGTAACACTGACACACACTGACACCAAGTGACAAAGAAATACACTGACACCAAGTTACAAAGACATACACTGACACCAAGTAACAAAGACAGAAAATTACACCAAGTAACAAAGACATACACTTACACCAAGTAACAAAGACATACACTGATACCCAGTAACACAGGCACACTCTTACACCAATTAACAAAGAAAGACACTGAAACCCAGTAACACAGACACACACTTACACCAAGTAACAAAGACATGCAATGACACCCGGTAACAAAGACATACACTGACACCCAGTAACACAGACACACACGGACACCAAGTAACAAAGACACACACTTACACCAAGTAACACAGACACACACTGACACGCAGTAACACAGACACACACTTACACCAAGTAACACAGACATACACTGACACCAAGTAACAAAGACATACACTGATACCCAGTAACACAGACACACACTTACACCAAGTAACACAGAAACACACTTACACCAACGAACAAAGACATACACTGACACCAAGTAACAAAGACATACAATTACACCAAGTAACAAAGACACACACTTACACCAAGTAACACAGATATACACTGGCAACAAGTAACAAAGATATGCTCAGACACCCAGTAACACAGACACACATGGACACCAAGTAACAAAGACACACACTTACACCAAGTAACACAGACACACACTGACACCCAGTAACACAGACACACACTTACACCAAGTAATACAGACATACACTGACATCAAGTAACAAAGACATACACTGATACCCAGTAACACAGACACACACTTCCACCAAGTAACACAGACATACACTGATACCCAGGAACACAGACACATACTTACACCAAGTAACACAGACACACACTTACACCAAGTAACAAAGACATACACTTACACCAAGTAACACAGGCATACACTTACACCAAGTAACAAAGACATGCACTGATACCCAGTAACACAGACACACACTGACACCCAGTTAGAAACACACACTGATCCCCAGTAACACAGACACACACTCACCCCCAGTAACACAGACATCCACTGACACCAAGTCACAAAGACACACACTGTCTCCCAGTAACAAAGACATACACTGACACCAAGTCACAAAGACATACACTGATACACAGACACACACTTACACCAAGTAACACAGACATACACTGACACCAAGGAACAAAGACATACACTGATACCCAGTATCACAGACACACACTTACACCAAGTAACAAAGACATACACTGACACCAAGTCACAAAGACACACGCTGACACCCAGTAACAAAGACATACACTGACACCAAGTCACTAAGACATGCACTGATACCCAGGAACGCAGACACACACTGACACCCAGTAACAAAGACATACACTGATCCCAAGTCACAAAGACATACACTGATACCCAGTAACACAGAAACACACTAACACACAGTAACAGAGACATACACTGATACCAAATCACAAAGACATACACTGATACGCAGTAACACATACACACACTGACACCCAGTAACAAAGACATACACTGATCCCAAGTCACAAAGACATACACTGATACCCAGTAACACAGAAACACACTAACACCCAGTAACAAAGACATACACTGATACCAGGTCACAAAGACATACACTTACACCAAGTAACAAAGACAGACAGTTACACCAAGTAACAAGGACATACACTTACACCAAGTATTTTGACATACACTGATCCCAAGTCACAAAGACATACACTGATACCCGGTAACACAGACACACACTGACACCAAGTGACAAAGACATGCTCTGACACCAAGTAACAAAGACATGCACTGACACCAAGTAACAAAGACACACACTTGCACCAAGTAACACAGACATACACTGACACCAAGTAACAAAGACATACACTGACACCAAGTAACAAAGACATACACTTACACCAAGTAACAAAGACAGACAATTACACCAAGTAACAAGGACATACACTTACACCAAGTATTTTGACATACACTGACACCAAATAACAAAGACATACACTGATACCCAGTAACACAGACACACACTTACAGCAAGTAACAAAGACATACACTGATACCAAGTAACAAAGACATACACTGATAACCAGTAACACAGACAGACACTTACTCCAAGTAACACAGACATACACTGACACCAAGTAACAAAGACATACACTGATACCCTGTAACACAGACACACACTTACACCAAGTAACAAAGACATACACTGACACCCAGTAACAAAGACATACACTGACACCCAGTAAGACAGACACACGTGGACACCAAGTAACAAAGACACACACTTACACCAAGTAACACAGACACACACTGACACCCAGTAACACAGACACACACTTACACCAAGTAATACAGACATACACTGACATCAAGTAACAAAGACATACACTGATACCCAGTAACACAGACACACACTTCCACCAAGTAACACAGACATACACTGATACCCAGGAACAAAGACATACACTGACACCCAGTAAGACAGACACACGTGGACACCAAGTAACAAAGACACACACTTACACCAAGTAACACAGACACACACTGACACCCAGTAACACAGACACACACTTACACCAAGTAATACAGGCATACACTTACACCAAGTAACAAAGACATGCACTGATACCCAGTAACACAGACACACACTGACACCCAGTTAGAAACACACACTGATCCCCAGTAACACAGACAGACACTCACCCCCAGTAACACAGACATCCACTGACACCAAGTCACAAAGACACACACTGTCTCCCAGTAACAAAGACATACACTGACACCAAGTCACAAAGACATACACTGATACACAGACACACACTTACACCAAGTAACACAGACATACACTGACACCAAGGAACAAAGACATACACTGATACCCAGTATCACAGAAACACACTTACACCAAGTAACAAAGACATACACTGACAGCAAGTCACAAAGACACACGCTGACACCCAGTAACAAAGACATGCACTGACACCAAGTCACAAAGACATGCACTGATACCCAGGAACGCAGACACACACTGACACCCAGTAACAATGACATACACTGATCCCAAGTCACAAAGACATACACTGATACCCAGTAACACAGAAACACACTAACACACAGTAACAAAGACATACACTGATACCAAATCACAAAGACATACACTGATACGCAGTAACACAGACACACACTGACACCCAGTAACAAAGACATACACTGATACCCAGTAACACATAAACACACTAACACCCAGTAACAAAGACATACACTGATACCAAGTCACAAAGACATGCACTGATACCCAGTAACACAGACACACACTGACACCAAGTAACAAAGACATGCTCTGACACCAAGTAACAAAGACATGCACTTACACCAAGTAACAAAGACACACACTTGCACCAAGTAACACAGACATACACTGACACCAAGTAACAAAGACATATACTGACACCAAGTAACAAAGACATACACTTACACCAAGTAACAAAGACAGACAATTACACCAAGTAACAAGGACATACACTTACACCAAGTATTTTGACATACACTGACACCAAATAACAAAGTCATACACTGATACCCAGTAACACAGACACACACTTACACCAAGTAACAAAGACATACACTGATATCAAGTAACAAAGACATACACTGATAACCAGTAACACAGACAGACACTTACTCCAAGTAACACAGACATACACTGACACGAAGTAACAAAGACATACACTGATACCCTGTCACACAGACACACACTTACACCAAGTAACAAAGACATACACTGACACCCAGTAACAAAGACATACACTGACACCCAGTAACACAGACACACATGGACACCAAGTAACAAAGACACACACTTACACCAAGTAACACAGACACACACTTACACCCAGTAACACAGACACACACTTACACCAAGTACTACAGACATACACTGACATCAAGTAACAAAGACATACACTGATACCCAGTAACACAGACACACACTTCCACCAAGTAACACAGACATACACTGATACCCAGGAACACAGACACACACTTACACCAAGTAACACAGACACACACTTACACCAAGTAACAAAGACATACACTTACAACAAGCAACACAGGCATACACTTACACCAAGTAACAAAGACACACACTGATCCCCAGTAACACAGACACACACTGACCCCCAGTAACACAGACATCCACTGTCACCAAGTCACAAAGACACACACTGTCTCCCAGTAACAAAGACATACACTGACACCAAGTCACAAAGACATACACTGATACACAGAAACACACTTACACCAAGTAACACAGACATACACTGACACCAAGGAACAAAGACATACACTGATACCCAGTATCACAGACACACACTTACACCAAGTAACAAAGACATACACTGACACCAAGTCACAAAGACACACGCTGACACCCAGTAACAAAGACATACACTGACACCAAGTCACAAAGACATGCACTGATACC